>NC_050521.1:18734521-18742882 GCF_002922805.2 Oryzias melastigma
AACCTGTCCTATTTTCCCATCATCCCTTTGTTTACATTTTCTCCTGCTAACTTATAGCCCCTCACAGCCCCAAGCTAACATTAGCTGTGCTGCAAAAATGGCGAGCAATATTAGAGTTATCCATACCAGCATGGATGAGAAAAACAAAGACTTACAAGGATCTATTTGACAGCAAGAAGATGGATCAGAATGGAGTGGAGCTCAATTTGAATAAAGATGTACTCGGAAATGCAATTTCAATCTTAATTTTCTCAATGTAAATCCTTCATTATCAGAAAGATTCTACAAGAGAGGTTAAAAACACCAAAAATACTATTTCCATTGGAGTGAGTCTTTAAAAGAATTATTGGATCTTGTTTAAAAAAACCTGCTCTTTCAACAGTGTTCAGATTTTTCAAAGTGGCCTCCTCATTCTAATTTTGTCTCCTTTTAGCCAGCTGAAGGCACTTAAAAACAGAAAAAAAGATTACAGCTTTTTATTATAGAAGACAAAAGATGAGAACCTAGATAAAGTAGTTAAAGGTCATGCAGTGTGAAAATGTTTCAGTTCTTATGAAACTTTAAAGGTATGAAGAGCTCTTTTGAATCATATTTCCCAGATCATATCTGCTAAGCCTAACTCCAGCATGAAGGCACATTCCACTACACAAAAAGTGATGACTGAAAAGTCCTTTCCTATAACAAATTAGCGTGACATAACTAAAATGAAGTTTGTTTAAGTAATTTGAGCATTTCTGAATTTTAACAAACATGTTTCTGTTTTTTTTTTCACAGGAGAAGGAACAAACACGAGGAGTGATTAGATAAAGTCCCACTGGCCAGCCATCTCTTGAACACTCACTTTATCTGCAGCTCAAGCAGATTTTGATTTCAAACTCTCTGAACAACCAAAGCACGTCAATTCTTTTCTGTAAGAGCCAAAGCTGCACCGTCGGTGCATTTCAGGATTAATTGAGACCACAAGGCGACAAAGAAAACTTCAACCCCGAGTTGGAAAGGCCTTTCAAAAGAAAACACAGAGAAATCGACTTTCCTGTTTCCACAAAGTCTATCTGTCTTCGATATATGAGAAACAAACACGAGACAGCTCTAATTAAAAAAACACTTGAATACAAAACAGGCTCTGGAATGACCTTTCCAGAGTGAAACCTTATCCTTCATATCCACCTTAGCAGCAGGAAACCTCCATGTACACAGTTCCCCTTCACGTCACCTTAGACTTATGATTGCTGAGATAAAGGGCAGACCCCTTCCCCTGAAAGAAAAGTAGCCTGCTGTCTGCAGGCTGGGACGCAGAAAGAAAACATTATTTTGGTGCCCGAAATAGAAAAGAAGGAAGAGCAACATCTGGAAAAGAAAAGCGGAGCATTAAGGAGATGCAAACAGAGAAAACGACAGAGTTTCCCAGTGGTCTTTGCCAGATTTTCAAAAGAGCACAACAAACTTGAGCAATTTCCGTGGCTTTTTTTTCCATGGGAACTCATCCAAGGCTCGCTGCAGCTGACCCTCCAGGGAGGTCCGGTTAGAACGGGACTAATGCCTCAAGAGGAACAAAGCAAGAGCACACTCCTCCTGTCACATTTCAAATGAGAACATTTGGAAGGATTACAGCTGAAAGGGGAGTAATGTCCGGAGGCAAGAACCTGGACCTTTGAGCTGTCTCTTTTCCGTGTCCTTCCTGTGAGTTTTCCTGAGATGCCTTTTTCCTTCAGTGAGGAGTGAAAAAAGGGAAAGGCACATCCTATTGTTGGTAGCAATGGAGAAGGGACATGTGCCCATCAAGAGAGGGGTGAGCTGGAGTCCAGGGGGTTTGAGAAAACCTCTGCAGTTGACGGAGAACTCTCACATCCATGAGGAAGATTGCAATGCATCCTGGGAGAAGACGGGATTAAACAAAGAGCACACAAGCAGGAAAACAAGTGAGTTTTTACTTATGTGAAACTTTCAAATTTTTTTTAGGGTGGCAGAGCATCAGAAAGACAGAATAGTTTTGCTTTGTTTGAGTTTTCCGCTCAGGACACAAATGCTTTTAACGAAAAGGGAGCATAGTTCTTAAAAAAAAAAAAAAAGAAAAGAAAGAGTCATTGGTGCAATCTGACACAGTGAAGAGCTCAATGAAACATCTGTTTCCATCCCTTAAATTTACAAGCTGTCAAAGCAGAAATGGAAATGCCATCAGCTCTCTTCAAAGCTGACCTGAAGCCAGTTCCGTGACAACAACAGGTTAACTTGTGAGAAAAGAACTCTAAAAAGATTTCTAAAAAATTGTGAACATAAAAAAAAAAATAAAAAAATAAGGTAACAATATTATAAGCAACTGCAACACAAACGATAACCTCATCTGGGTGGTAACAAAACTATCAGACTATAAAAACTGAGTTAGGAAAAAAGAAACATTGTGCATTGTGATAGAAAAGTCATGGCCATCTAGACCTGTCGCCTTAATGCTTTCAACAACCTTCCCATCACTCATTACTGGCTAATTAGTTTCCTCGGAACACCTAAAACAACACAGGGGTGCTGATAAATGTTCGTTTTTATGCTCTACACAAATCTACTAAGTAACCCCCAGAAATTCCCCTTCTCAAATGCTGCTTTATTTCTCCACTGAGAGTTTAGGTCACATTCACTCTGGTGAAATCCCAAGACCTCTGTAATCCCTGCCTTTCCATGCCGCTTCACACATTACCCTCTGGGGCTGTCATCCCGGTCCCCCTGCAGCCCTAACCCGGAGAAAGATAACATCCGACAGTGTAATCTGACCTTTGATACACAAATGCAGGGCTGGCCCCCGACTCGAATCCTGCTGCTGCTGTAGGGGGTGGAGGTAGGGACGGACAGATGAGATAGAGAAAGTTTGAGGAGGGGTAGATGATATGATGGAGGGGCAGGAAATTCCTGTCCTGCCTTTGCAGGTTGGAGCTTAAGGCCAAGAGGGTTCAGAGGGGGCAGCACTTGATTGGAGGGAATGCTCACTAAACACATGTGGCATATCCCGACTGACGTGGAGGGCAGCGGGGGTCAGGTGCTGGAGCTCCGGAGGTCAGTGGTCTAATCCATGTAAACATAAGTGTGAGTATCTCTGGGTTGCACTTCAAAGATTGCACCAAATGTCAGACGCTCCCCTGCCATCACAGGACATTGCAGAGATAAGCTGCTCAAGACTCACCATTGACTGGTCTCCGGTACTGTCAAAACACGGTGTCTGCGCAGCTGCAGCTGCTGCTGCGTCAATACTCTGTCAGCAGAAGCTGTTATTCTCGCTGGCGTCTCTGCTTTAATTATTACCAATGGTGCACATTTGAAATACAAAGTTGGAGGCTGAGTGAGAGGCGGCACAGCCTCCAGCTATAGACCCCTCCTCCCCACTCTCCCTCCCAGTCTGTGTGCTGATGGACTACGGAGAAAAAGAAATGTGAGCCCGCGTCTGACTCCAGAGAGGGGGGTGTGAAGCTCTCAGACGCAAAGTGAAAACTCTGGTGGAGTACTGCGACACAGCGGATGTCTGAGTTTTGACATTAAAAAAAGGTAAGGAGAGGGTACAGGATGAAAAGCGGCGTTTCAGAGAGGTTCTGAGGATGTTTGGGAGAGAAGCAACATGCTACTCACATGTGACATACATGAAAACTCCCCGGGGACTTTTTTATTGTGAGAGGAATTGTGAGAGGGAGATGTGAATATCTTGATGGTGTTAAAGTTAAGACTACGCTTCACTTTTACTCATTCAACCAAAATTGTTTGTTAATAGATTTATACTGACATTTTATTGTTTAAAAGGATTTATGTGTTGTATTTTTTTGCCATAATATGAGAAATATATATATTTCTTGTGGGGGGGAAAATGTCTAGAAATGAATTTTGAAGGAAAGTTTTTTTTTTTTTAAAGAAACAGAAATATCTCCAATATTTTTATTTGTGTAATGTTTTTTGGAACTCTAATACATTGTTATGGACTTAAATAACAAAATATGTTGACACAAATCAAAACATTTCTTTCTTATTCGACCAATAATCCTTAAATCGTAAATCAACATCAAGATTTTTGCTAATAATGAATTTCTGCTTTTAATTGTTGAAGTGTTAAGTAATAATCAAGGTTGCTTATTTAAGTTATGAATCCTGTGCCAGAGAAAAGTTCTGGAAAGTACATCATTTTCAAGTGACCATGACTCACACTATTTATCCACCATATGTGTCACTATGACAACTTTTTGACTTTGTTTTGGGTAAAACAGGATAAAAAAAGCAGTTGATGCAGCTTTGAAGTTTGAAGTAGTTACTCCTTTTAAGATGGAAACTCTAGATTGTATGGTTGGTTTATAGACAGCAGTTATAGAATGCCATTTTTTCAGGGGTCTGTTGGTTGTAAAAGTGGTCTATAAAAGGTTTAAACTGCAGTATCGCACAAATTAGCTACAGACAGAAACCAAAGGCATGCTGGAAGCGCAGGCGGGGAGTTTTCTCAGTGGTGCAGGAATGCTCAGGGAGGGATCAGTGAAAATGGCAGAGGAAATAATTCCACTGCCTGGAAGAGGGGCTCTTGGGCTTTGATAACAAACTGTCAGTTTCAACACGAGAAAGTTTTGCCTCATGATTTCTATTATTTAGTGTTGTAAGAGAACTGTGGTCAGCAACTTTTTATTCTCTAGTGGACACTTACCTAAAAGTTCCCTTTTTCAATAATATGTGACTGCATTTTTTTA
The DNA here is from genome assembly GCF_002922805.2 of Oryzias melastigma. NCBI lineage: Eukaryota > Metazoa > Chordata > Actinopteri > Beloniformes > Adrianichthyidae > Oryzias > Oryzias melastigma. Next base: position 18,739,225 of record NC_050521.1, read on the forward strand.
AAGTATTTCTTAGTCTGGTTATTGTCTGCAAAGAAAAATATCCTAAAAAAACATATTTTCTTGGTAATCTAAAAAAAATTACAGAAAAACCACAACTTAAAAACATGAGTGATGATTTGTTTTTAAAGAGAGAACTTAAATGTTGTTTAAAAGTTGGACCTTCTGCCTTTTGGTAGGTTCGCATACAAACACTTTGATTAATTATACCTAAATGTTTGCCAACAATCTGTGTCATTAATCAAACTAATCTGTTTAAAGACCTACTCCTACTCCAGTTTTGGGTGTTTTTAACAAGTTCTTGTGACTTTTTTATGATGATGGAAGGCATACATAAAAAAAAAAAAATTAAGCTTAAAATTGTATATCTGAGTATTTGTTTATTTAAATCCTTGTGAATGAGGAGCAGATGTAAAAATGGGAAAAAAACTTGTAGCAGTGACAGAAGCTATTCTCATGCATTTACTTGTAAACAAATCCATGGACATTTTTGTTTTCCTTGTCCAAGCTGGCATCTTACTCAAAACTGTACAACAGGATAGCTCTGATATTGCTTGCAATTTTTGTTGCAACCAGTAAGGTTGTGAAGGGCTGTAAGCTAGCAGGAGAGTGTGTGAACAGATAGATGGTGGGAATTAAAAGACCACTGGGAACTCTTTGAATTTATATCAAAAGATTATCTGACAGAATATCTTATGGAGTAATCTCACCATCTTCCTTTCTATCTATCTTGATCTGTTCAGATCTATCCAGGAGTGCCAGCCTTTCTGAGAAGGAGTTAAGGGAGGCGCGCGTGAGGAGCCACATCATCGCCGCTCAACTTACCATCCCTTCCAACTCGGGCTCCTGCTCCAGGGGAGTGCAGCTCTTCAACCGGCGCAAGCAAAGAGTGAACGCTTTCACGCTTGAAAGCTGTGGACGGGGCACCGAGCAGGAAAAAGATGGGAGAAACAAACCCTCCACCAACAAATTGACATGGGCAGAGAAGAGTTCTGAGGACAAAGAAGGGCAAAGCTGCAAGAATTTCAAACCTCTCTCATCACCGACTATAAGTGAACACTCTGTAGGTGATATCATGGATGATCAGGCTAAGGATTTTCCCAAAGAAGAAGACATGGGTACCAGTGTTATCCAGGAGAGACATTTTCTCCCTGTCAAGGAGGAGCAGGAGGAAGAAGAGGAGGCAAGAGATGAGATTGAAGAAGAACTGGAGAATATCAAGCAGAGGATGTCTCCAGTGGTTGTTGGAAATGCTGGAAAGGAAGCAGGGGCAAATCCGAGCCACTCTGTTCCGGTAGGACCTGGAAAGCTTCCTAATGGTTGTTACAGCACCTCTGAACCTGAGATGATGCCTTTAACCTCATCCAAGCATGCAACCTCCATCATCAATAGAACTGCCAGACCATTTTTCTCTCCCACTCCAACTCATGAGGTAAAGAGCCCCATCATGGACATCCCTTCTCCTCCATCTTATTCCACTCCTCCTCTCCCTGCATCCGTTGCCCCTGAGTACTCCCCACTGCCCCCAGCTCCGACATATCCCACACCTCCTCTGCCAATGTTCACCAAACAATCTCAGCCATCTTTTTACTCAAGTCCACCTCCATTGTCTCCAACCATGTCATGTTCCTCACCTGTACCTGTTTCTCAGTACCCACCTGTGTCCCATTGTGCCCCCCCTACTGCCCCAAAGCCATCCACCTTTGTTCCAGTTTCAGCTGGAGAGAGAAAGCAAATTACACAGATAAAAACAGGAATACTTGAAGACAGTGCTGCCAGGAGAGCAACTAAGAAGACAATGTTCACATTCAAAGAGAAGCCAGTGGTAGCTCCAAACCCAGAGCTCCTCTCCCTGGTGCAGGGGGTGGATGAAAGGAAGAAGCACGGAAACAGATCTGTGCCCGAGCCAGCATCTGAAGAAGAGCTGTTGGCTCTGGGAGCAGAAGCTTCCAACTTCCTTTCCAAAGAAGAGGACAAAGCAAAAGGAGCAAAAGCTCCAGAGTGGGCCTCCTGTCTGAAGAGCTCAAGGACCCGACCGAGGGTGGAGCACCAGCCTGAGCAGACCCTAACCAATGTGTCAGGGAAAGGGGCAGAGCTGTTCGCAAAACGTCAGTCCAGGATGGAGAAATACATTATCGAGAATCAGAAGGCAGGACAAATGAGGTCTCCATCTCCAACGATGTCCCTTCCACCATCTTGGGTGTACCCATCAAACATGCCTGGAAGGGTCAAAGCCATTGCTAAAAACTCTGACATTAGTGTTCAGCTTTCACAGAATATGAAGGCGCAACAAGCAGTCAGACAAAAACCAAAGCCAAAGGCGGTTGCACCAGAACCAGTTCCAGAACCACCTCCGTTGGAAAACGGTTGCTCCAAGATTGAAATGGACCTATCAAGGCACCGGCCTTACCAGCTGAACTCTTCCTTATTCACCTTCAATCCCGTAAAGGATCCAGTTAGTACTCTACCTAGAGGAGCTCCACGGGCCAACAACCTGGTCACCGGCCATGCTCTCTCCAGACAAACTTCTCTGCCAAGTCCTTCTCCCACTCACTTCACAATCCCGGTGAAATCCGCTCAGCTGCCTTTTAGACCCCAAAAGGGGCCAGAGCATGCATCAAATCCAGATTTTGGAACTCAGAGGATCAGTTCTCCTATGTCCCCCACTTCCCCAGAGAAAGCATCATCTTCACAGTCAGCTGTGCAGGCACCAAGGCCAACATTTTCTGCCAAGAAGGCAGGAATTACACCCCAGGTGTGGAAACCCTCTCGATTCTCCTTTTAGAAAATGTTAGAGACTAAAAATGTTTGCAACTTAAACATGAGGTTAACTAAAGCTCATTTAAGAGTGATTACAACTGCACTTTATTCAAGCACAAACTTACTCTTTTTGTAAGGTTTCTTCAGGTGATCTATCTGAAAAATTCAGTCAGTCATTGGGGACTTTTGCAGATGATTTTTTCAAATACTTCATTCAAATGTTCCCCCGTTAAAAGGTAATCGTTAATCAGACTTGCAAGACTCATCAATATATAAAAGTTATATTCTAGTCCAGGAAAAAAACATCAACCAGAGAAAAACACAGCTGTTCATTTACCCTAACAGAAATTTTCCGTAATTAATAACAACTGTTAAATAAATTACAATGGGGACTATTATTGGCATCCCCTCTGCATTTTCCTCTGGTTATTATTCATAACAATTTGTGTTGTAATTTGACCACCTGGTGGCATCTGGGTTTCACTTTCAACTCATCTGCTGCTGTCAACATTGACTCAAAGGCATCCACACTATTTTAGTCAGTTGATCTGCACTCCAAGCTGCTCAGAAAAATGTGACCTATCATCAAAAACATAAATAAATCACAATTTACTTTACTATATTTTGGTTTAGGTGGTGTTGCAAAACTGATTACATTTATTCTATTGGTCAGAGTGAAGTATGAGGAGCATTAACTTAGGAGCAGGCTATATCCTTTTTACTTTAAGGTCAGATAAAATGTCTTAAACTCAGAGTGATATGCAAACACAATGTAATATTCTTGTGCAAAGTTCAGAACTTGGCAACCTTAAAATTTCAAGTCTTGCTTTGGTTAAAGCATATCCAGTGTCCAGTCTATAAAAGCAGCACGGCACATAAGAAATCAAAAACAATTATTTTC
>NC_050521.1:18742919-18746768 GCF_002922805.2 Oryzias melastigma
ACTGTAATGATGCTGCTTCACAAAGCACTTTAACAGATGGTCCAACATCTGCTTTATGATCTATGATTTGCAATTTAATGCCGTTCGCTGGCAACAAAGTTACTGCAAGAGAACTCTTTTATGTCTTTGCGTCTTCGGGGCAGTTTACTTTGCTTTCCTGCATGCTTTATATAGAGAGAGTGCTTGAGTCCTTTTGTGTGTGGAATCTGCAAGCTGCATCAATTTACATCATGAAGTGTGTGAACATAAATTGTTATAAAAATGCAGCAAATGAGTCACCAGTAAGTATGGCTTGAGTTGTTTTTCTTCATAAACCTTTATGTAGTTCTCATTTTTTGGTATCACAATCTCCTGTCTCTGATGTGTACAACTTTCTTTTCCTGATTAAAGCTTTTATTCTTACCTACTCCAATGATCTCTTTCTTCTTTCCTCCTATTTCCTGACTGCACTTGAGTCTCTTTATTTTCTATTAGATGCTTCTTCTTCTCGTCTCTCTGCTACCATGTGATACACTTCAACCATTTTCGCACCTCATGTAAACTCATAGATGATTTTCAGCAGGAGCAGGTGAATTTTGGAATCCAAACAAATCACTGACACAAAGTTTAGAGGCATCATAAAGTTCTGAAAGAATTTTATTGTTTACGTTTCTTTTAAGACTTGTCACTGTGTCCTATCAATTTTGAGGGGTTCATATATTGAGATGAACTTTGAACCCAGCCAATTTAAGAAGGCAGATTTACCGCAGGACTTTAACTTCTAGAGAAACTGACACTTAGATTTTTAACTCAATTTTTTTCCCCCTCTATCATATTTCCAAGCAAAGATCTTGAGCTGCTAACTAGTGTGAACTCAAAATGGAATGCAGGTCTTGCTTCAGTTGCGTAACTTCATATCACACGTAAAGGTTAAGCACCTTATGAGGATGCAGCGACAGTAATCTGAGAAAGACACTTAAGACTCGGCCCGAGTGTGACGAGACACATGAGGAAACATGCAGAGGTGGTGTCACTTCTGAACCTCGGACTGTTTCATTTGAGGATGTTCAAAAAACATTTCTAACCAATCACATGTGTATGGGGGATTACACCAAAAACTGTTTGATATAATGTGTCTATATTAAATGTTATAGCACTTTTTAATTAAACTCAATGATTTGAAAATAGGGCTGCACAGTGGTGTAGTGGATGGCGCTCTCTTCTCACAGCAAGAATTCAAATCCCAGCCGGAACCTTTCGGTGTTGAGTTGTATCTTCTCCTTGTGCATGTGTGGGTTTTCTCCAGGCACTCCGGCTTCCTACACTATCATAAAAATCCTGCTTCATAGGTTAATTGATTATTTCAAATTGTCTCTAAGTTTGACTGAGTGTGTGTGGCTGTGACGTACTGGGTTTCTATCCAGAATGTATCCCTTATGTATACCTTTGCCCAAAAAGCTGGAATAGGATCCTATCACCCCTAAAGGAATTTAGCAAATTTAATAGATGGATGGATGGATTTAAACTAAATAAATACTAGGATATAATTGCACGCCTTTAAGAGTAGGTATTTTGTGTCATAATGACATCAGTGTGTTCCAGTCACTGAAAACATTATGTCTTATCTTTCAACAGGTCTCAATGGAGTCCCCTTCTGGAGAAATGACCAATGAGACATCCACTTTTACAAGCGTCTCCACCCTCCCTAGACGGTTCAGCAGCCCAGCCACTGGAATCTGGTCTCAAACAAACAAGTCTTCCACCGCCAGCAGTGACTCCATTCGCCCACTTACTTCCCCTGTGACTTCTCCCAGTACTGCAAGATACCAGTCAAATACAAACCATCAGGATATTCCGTTTTCCACTTCTACAGCCAAAGCCTCGGCAACACCCACCTCTCCACGGTCCCCTTGGAGTTCAAGATGCCAGTCTCCAATGGTCAGCCCTCCTGTGAAGGGTCATTCTCCTGTGTCTCCTCCTTGGAGTTCAAGATGTCAGTCCCCAATGGCCAGTCAGAATAGCAAGCCATCTGCCGTTATCTCCTGTTCCATATCTAGACCTTCTTTGGCATGTACAGACACTTTCCCATCTCCTCCTTGGGAATCAGGAGTCAAAGCCCCGCAGCAGAGTCACAACACCCAGTCCCCTGCCCTCTCCACTTCAACATCCAGACCTTTCCAAGCATCAACAAGTTCAGCCTGGGGCTCACGGTCACAGTCTCCGGCACCTTTTCACAGAAGTTCCATCTCAACTCCCACTAAAAATCTCACATACACATCTTCAGCCACATCTCCTTCTCCACAGCCTACAGGAAATCGCTGCATGTCACCAATCAGTAATAACCTGGATTCTAGGGCGAACCATAGGTTGCTGGCAAAAAACATCATCAATGCGGCAAAACGTAAAAACAGCCCCTCGCCTGGTGCACTGAGTGGTCACAGCCTCCCCATATCACCTCTGGGAAACCATGACTGTCACAAACCACCCATTAGTCCCTTCCATTCTAGAGCATTAGGGGCACAGTCTCCAGTTTTCACCAGCCCTCCTCCCACTCCAACTCAAAGGATCTGCTCACCTGTTCGGTTCTACAACTCTCGCTCCCTGACTGACTCGGATGCCTCCATAGAGTCTGAAGATTCAGGGCTGCGGTCCCCCGGCTTGCACTCCTACAACACCTGTCCCCGTGGTTGGGGAGGCAGTCTGCGGGTCAAGAGAAGCACCATCTCCACCGACCTGTGAGGGAGTTCTCATAGGAGCCAGTTTTTGTAAACAATTGTGACATTGGTTCAGCCAATCAAACATCGATCTTAAGAAATTGCAAAGACTATCATATACTTAATCTGTATTTCCTGCTTCTGTATTATCATAGTTTTAGTATTTAATACGGCTCATGCTCCAGACAAATCAAGCTTTTTATAGAGCACACTTGATGTGGCTTGTGCGCTACTCAGTACCAAAAGTGCAGAAAACACAATAACCAAAGAATTTTATTTTTAATACGTAAGCAACTCTTGTCGTATTGTCGGTCATTTAGGGATTCTCATGTTTGTTGATCTGATATAAGTCATGAAATGAAGTCACGGATTACAGCATATCTGTTTAAAGCAATATTTTTATTGTTTTTAAATGAATCAATGTAAAAATAATCTAAAAATTATTACAAAGACAATAAGGCAATTAATGCTCATAAACTGCGAAGGATTTTACTGCAGATTAACAACAGTTTTAACTATTACAGATTAATTGAAACACGCAATTATAACTGTGCAATATGTTTTTTTTAAGTGTACATTTGTGTTGCTATGAGTCCTGATTTTGATTTAAGTGAATGTATATTTTCTGGAAACACTCAAAGAATAAGGGAACATTGAACTCGATGGAAAATAAAGAGGTTAGATGGGGCATTGGAGAGCCTGTACAATCGAGCACTGTTGTCACGTTTAATAAGAAAATCAAACATATTCTTGCTCTGATGCTTTCTCACCTGCAATCATATTTCTTTGCATTAAAAAGGTTTTTGTGGAGGAACAAATGAAAATGTCTTGTAAAAAGGACTTAAATGAATGACATTTAGAGGTTCGTGTGAATGTGACGCAGGTGTAAAAGATGTTGAAAAGAGTTAACAGAGGGTCAGAAGAATGTTGTGCAGTGACTTTGACGAGGTAGAGAAATATACTCCAGATACATTTAAACTCGATTTTGTCTGTTACTTTTCAATTATTGAGGTTTTATATTTCTTTGTTTCATTGAGTTGCACATGTGATCATTCCACTTCAAAGGCCAAAATGGAAAACAAATCACTAATCAAAATAAATGAAGTATGAAACAAAGAGCAGCTCTGAACTATATAAGATGCTTTTTTTTTTTTTA
>NC_050521.1:18747016-18750465 GCF_002922805.2 Oryzias melastigma
AATGGAACTCATTTTTCACCTCATATCTGTGTTTTTCTGACATTAATACTAAATAAAACAATGATGAGTCACCAACATAGTGTTTTTTGTCCTCTATTAAGACATATCGAAAGACAGAATATCTTTGAATCAACACAAAATTAAAAAAGACAAACACATAGCTTGTTTAATGCTTGGATACCTTAGTCAAAAATGCATAAAAAAAATTAATTTAACAATTTTTCTTGTAAAAAATCTGTCTCTTTCCATAAAATTAAAATTCCATAAACTTTTTTTGCTAATTACCAACTTTTTATTAAATATTATTTAATGTTTATTGTCTTCACCACGATATGTAAGTCATTATTGACTGTGCACAATTTGTTGTAAAAGTTTGGGGAGTGGCACATTATGAACAGCAGGACCCAGAGATGAAATAGGAACTGTAAAGCCTCACTTATCACAGGTTCCTAGACTGCCATCTGTAGGACTTTAGACAGAAGTTTAAAATATGTTTTGGATCCTACTTTACATTAGATGACTCCTGCTTTAATGTGAGAAAGTAGTTTGACTTGCAAAAAAAAACACAACATTCAGAAAATGAAAGAAAACACAAAAGAAAGATGATTAATTGTGTGTGTGCACTACGAAAAGAAGTAGCCTAAAAATAGGAAAACTACACAAATTTTATAAGAAGACCATTAGAAAGTAGTAAAATTATCTGTCCATACAACAAGTCATTTCACTTAGCTAGAACTCTTGCTTTACTCTATAAGAAATCTAAATTTTGAAACAAGGAGTTCCACATAAGCATTCAAAAAAGTGAAAGGCCAAAAAAAGCAAAACAACAATCAAATGTATATATGCATGTATATTCTTTCTAGTCATAAGCAAACAGCTTGTATTTTTTTATTTTGTATATAATTGTAGTTCATTTTGATTTCATTAACAAATACTAGCATAATAAAGTAAAATCACTCACTTAACAACAACAATATGTGAGCAAAATGAGAATAAGATTTTGGTACAAATGTTTTGTTGTCTTAAATTAAGTTTTTCTAATGTCAGGAGTATGGAGCAAGAGGAATTTTACCTATTTTATCCGTAATTTCCTTACCCTAGATCGTATTGTGACAAATAATTCTTGACTGCTAATTTTGAGAAAAGCTCAGAAAAAGCACATATCATTTCAAACAGCATAAAAATGGTAAAATATCTTGAAAGTCTGAGTGTGGTTGAGTTTTTAAATCTTTGTAATAGCAGTGTGATTACAGTGAAGATGACATAGTGTTGCTCTTTTAACTTTAATCAAAACAGACACTGTAAATTTACCTTTTTTCATAGGGTATGCACTTGTTTTCTCCTTGAAAGTGATCACATACACATTTTTTAATACATTTGGCCCGAAATGGTCAACTAATTAAAAAATCTGACAATAATCTCTTTTACCTCCAGGGATTAGGATAAGTAGACATGACATGCTTTGCATTGTTAAATAAATGTGATTTGCAGCAGATGTGGAGATTAAATGGGATTAAAGGGGGGAAAAAGGACAATGTCCTTATTTAATAATAATCATTTGTTTTTTGGGGGTAAAAGTCGAAAGAATAAGACTAATTCAAACTTTTTTTTATATAACTAAATATATTTCCCCCCCAATGGTTTAACTCTTTAGCATAAAGTGAAGACCTGAGACACAAGAGGCCGCTCTCGAGGTGAAAAGGGCGAGAACCAGTGCAGTGATACTTGTCTTTTGACAGCGGCTCCCACACAAACCGGGATAAAGACGCAAATATGCGGGAACAGAGACAGCGATATGGGAGTTAAGAAGAAAAGCCAGCAGCTGTGAATCGTCCTGCCGGTGCTCGAAGCATAATTACCACCCGCTCGCTTAGGTATCGGTGGAAAAGCAGATGGATTTCGGTGCCGCACTTCGCTGTAACTGGATTTGTTGTTATTAGCCGCTAATGCTAACTTAAGAAGTTGCGAGTTAGCTGGCCTAGCTTGGCAATGGTCAGTGCGAGGAGAAGATAATTAGCCACTTATGTTTGCTTTCAAAGTACTTAGTGGCACCCGGTGATTTAGCAGGGGAGGCTGTTAAACTGATGGAGACGACGAACTTGGATTACAGAAGTCCCAGAACCGCAGTTTTACGAAGTCCCAATCCTGGGAGTCTCCTAGCTCCGGAGATAGCCACCGCTGTCCCAGGAAGAATGAGCAGAAAACAACGCCACTTTAAAGGAGCCGAAGTCAGCTGCTGCGTCAAATACATTTTATTTGGATTCAACATTATATTCTGGGTAAGTCCACGGTGTGACAGGGATTTGTTTTGTTTTTTTTTTTCTTGTCAGGAAAAACATTATTCTGCTGGAAAAAGTTAACTGGAAGCCTTAGCATTGTTGGTGTTGACATAGGTTTTATTTTTTTACACTAATTCTTTAAATAATCCTCTTAGGTTTTTATAAAAACACGATTTTGTCGTTAAACTAATTTATTTCTTGATTTCATTTTATTAATTTGGCTTTAAGTTAGTTGTTTTTGTGAGTGTGGGAGCATGTTCCTTTGTCAAAATATTGTTTAAAAAGCACAATTTTTCAAGGAGAAAATGTAGATTTTTCACACACTACCTAACAGTTGAAATTATTTCTTGAATGGAAACTGCATGAATAATTATTATAATTGATAACACCAAGTAATATGAAAAATATCACTCAAGAACATTAGAATAGTAAATAAGTAATTTAATTAGTGATTTCTGTTAATGTTATAATACAAGGCAAGATGTGTAGATGTGCTTTGAATGTGAGAACTAACAGTTTTCCTCTCTTTGTTAATAGCAACTTCTCTCTTGTGCAACTCCACCAGCAAAAGTTTTTTCTGTTTGCCCTCCTATACCCCTCCCTTTGCTGCTTCTGTATGGTTGGTGTAGTGTGATTGTCTGTGGGTGAAGGAATTGTGTGCACGTCTGCCCCAGAGGGTCTTCCCACACACAGTTGTAAGGAAAAGGCCACACAGCTTCAATGCTACCCAGCCCTTCTCTTTTAAAGCGTGCCTTTCAAAGTCTGTACGCCTTTTGTGCCTGGAGTTTACTGGATGTGTTCTTTGTTTTCTTGCTAACTCGCACATGCTCAAAGAGAGATGATATGAGTAAACATTGCAGTGAAAATGTTTGTATTTGAACTTAAAGACCTACTCGGATCATCTTTTGATGGGTAGTGGAGATGACAGTGTTTTCTTAACTTCAATTGAAACACACTGTAAATTTACCTTTTTTCATATAGTACGTACCTTTTTTCTCTTTTGAAACTGATCACATTTTTTATTATTTTTTTTTTTTTTTTGCCAAAATCACAAACAATGGGTGGTTTTCTATGACATAGTTTCTGCAGAGTGGCAGCCAGTTCATTAGAAATTTGGAGCTTAGTAAACCCACCCCTACTTCCCATCATCGTTTTGTTTACACTTTCTCC
>NC_050521.1:18751122-18759580 GCF_002922805.2 Oryzias melastigma
TTTACCCTTTTTCATTTAGTACTTACTCTTATTCTCTTTTGAAACTGATCACATTTTTATACTTTTGATCATCTTGTGATTGATTTTAAAAGTGTATTTTTATTATTATTATTATTTTTTGGCCAAAATCACAACCAATGTGTAGTTTTCTATGACATAGTTTCTGCAGAGCGGCAACAACAATTCATTAGAAATTTTCCCCTGTTGTGGAGATTAGTAAACCCACCCCTACTTCCCATCATCGTTTTGTTTACACTTTCTCCTGCTTGTTTACAACCCTTCACAACCCCTAATCTAACCCTGAGCTCACACCACTAGCGTTACAGCTCCGATGCGAGCGCCGCAGTAACTTTAAAAGTGTGAGAGGAAATCCTACTGCAGGCGTTCACTTTCTGCATCTGCGCTCAGGTCTCTGAGTCGCTGCGAATCTGTTTCGTTTGGTTCAAATTTCGCCTGGACGACGCAGCTGAACCGCAGCAAACAAAGGGGTATTAGCGTGAACGTCTGAGACCCATGAGTTTGCTAGGTCGGAAGCAGCAAACCAAGAACTAATATTAGCCATCGGCTGTAGCTAGACCGCTCCCGCATCGCACCTGAGCTGTGACGCTAGCCGCGTGAGCCCGGGTTAAGACTACCAGAGCAACAAACACAACGAGCAATATCAGAGCTTTCCAGTTGTACAGTTTTTTTTTTTTTTTTTTCAGATTTTGGCTTGGAACAGAAACAAACTAGGAACAAACTGCCTTTTTTTTCATCTGCCCCTGATTTACAATGATTTGAACAAATACTCGTAAATGCAATTTTAAGCTTAATCTTCCTAATATATATGTCCTCCATCTTGAGAAAATGTCAAATAACATGTTAAAAAAAGATTTATCTGAGTGGATCTTTGAAAATGCTTCAAGACTGTTCAGTCTACTCATGTTTGTCACTACTTTTTCTTTCTTCTGTACCTTTTTAAAATTGGTTAAGTAACATTACATGATCCAAAGTTTGGAAATTTAACTTCTTTCACAATTTCCCTAATTTATTTTCTCTTTGTCAAAAGTAAACCAGGAAACGTTTGATCATACAGTCATGTTGTAATCATCTTCTGTCCTTTTTTTTCCCACTCACATCAAGCCAACCGTCTTCCTTTGGAAAGCTTTGCAAGTTCCAGCTTGCTGACTTTTTGTCTGTTATTTATAACAAGAAGATGAACATTTGGCTAAATGCTGTCAAACCGGATTCAACACACATGCCGGCGCTTTTTCACAAAGACGGATTTTGACTTTGCTAAAATCTACTTTTTTTGTCCAAGCATGTCAAGCTTAGCAATGCCTCAAAAAAAGTGGAAGTTAATCCACGAAAGTTCAGAAATACTGAGATCAAAATGAACATGTTAAAGCTAGTGCTATGTTTTTGCCTGGATCTCTCGCCTCCACAGCCTGCTGTCGACTGTCAAAAATAACACACCTTCTCTCAGTCCACGAATATACACACTCTTCACATTCTCATTTAATTTATTATATATTCTCCATCAGCAGCTGAAATATGTTATAGTTCGGAATGCTGTATTTAAGTGCTTGTTAGGTTGTGTCCAAGTTGAATTGGTTGCATGCAAATTGCTATTAGCCAGCTACAGCTCTGGTTCTTGTTTTCACGTTTGGTATAAAAGTAGAAACATTTTGATCACAGATTAAGAAAACCTTTGAGTTTAACAATAAAATGTAGTTTACCATCCAAGTTTTATCTTGGAGAGTTAAGTTTTATCCCTGTGATCAAACCACTGGGCAGATTTGACATTGCTTTTGCAAGAACTAGAAAAAAGACATTGAAATTCCTTTACTCTGAAACATTTGGTCTAACATCTGGGCTGTTCCTATTATCCTCACAATTAAATTAGTGATGAGGCTAGACTTGAGCTTTTGTCTGTGCGGTGGGAGTAGGCGTGCATGGTTTTATCATTTGTCTCTTTTTTTTTGGCCCCATTATGAACCCTTGACCCATACAGAAGGACCTCCACTCTTCAGCCGCTGATAGATAGGACACGTTTTCTATACATCTTGTGTGCCTCTGTATGTGGGAATCGTCTGAAATCTCTTGTGGAAAGAAACCGATTCATTCTTGTCTTCTGATTTTTAAAGCCAAAGTTAAAGTAAAATGTTTATCTTCAAAAGAAAGGAGGTGGTTATGCATTTGATTCAAATAGTTCACAAAAATGTTATTGATAATCCAGTGAATTTGAGTGTTTTTCGTTTTTGTTTCTTATTTTCTTGGTTAAAAAAAATAAAAACAAGAGAAAACCTGGGTTTGTGCTTTTAGGGTTCAATTGATATGTTTTACTTTCACACACTTACCTCGGTGTCATTCTTGTAGTTCTCATTACACTCGAGGGGATAGTTCCGAACAATACCGAGTACTGTTAGAACTGCTAAAAGGTGTGGACACACAGCTTTCAGTGAAGCCATTCAGTGAAAGTCACTACAATTCTATCCCTATTGTACCAAGAGGAGCATTTGGTTTGCAGATAGGGGGGAAAAGCTCTGAGCAACCATGTATATTGCTGGGTTACGATACAGCATTGTAAGCTTTAAGGTAACGTCAATCTTTATCTCTGTAAAAGCTGAACAAAAGCACAAAAAAAACAGTAAAGTTTTGAAGGCAGCTACCAGACGTGAAAGATTTTCCTTTAGTTTTCTTACTCAGTGGTTTATTAATGGTGATGCATCGAGCTTGAAGTGTGACATCTTGAAATGCCGTTTGGCGTTACACACTCCATTGTGTGAAGTTTGTTCTCTGGTGAGCAGTAGTCATAGCTCCTAGATAATTTAAAACAAAACTCTGCAATAATTTAGTTTTACCTTTTAACACCAGAACTTTAGCTCTTTCAACCATTACAACTCTTCAATTGTTAACACAATTAACGTAACTCCAGTGGATTCTGAAACAAAGAAAAGAAGCAACATTTTCACGTTTTTTGCATACCGATGCAAAGCAGAAATGAAAAGCTTCTTTTCTCTCCATCAGAATCAGGCGATTCACGTTGATCGTGTAAATGGTTGAAGAGTTTCACTATGTCAAAAAGGGTGTGTTATTTAGATGTCACTGGTGACATCTTTGATGTTAAAGACTTAAATTCACAAGCTCACAAAATGTGAACGTTGTGTTGATTCACATACAAACAGTATGTTGTATGTTTTTTGGCCTTCTTAAAACAGAATAATGCATTGTGACCAAATATCACTATAAGGTTTCCAACAATATAAAATATTTTAGCAATCTTGTTGTTTCTTGAATGCAATTTTGTTGGACCCTTTTAAAAGCATGTGAGTTTTTGTACTTGGCTACTGGACAAAGCGGGCATACCCCATTTGTTTTAAAATAAGGTGTTCTTATTAATTAAAGATTCAGTGCATCCATTCATGGGTCAAACCCATTTCTTGAACTAAAGGTAGAGGGAATGTTACTCTTTGGATAAGAAAGAGGAGACACTTGAAACGGCTTATAACAGTGTGTAGGATGGAAATGAAGAAGTCCATCGACATTCACATCTTAACATCATGATAGCTTGAGTGTCAGAAGTCTTGAAATAAAAAAAGAACCACTCTACTTCTTTCAAGGCCACGTTTTTTTCCTTGAACTATAGATCCAAAACTTCACAAAAAAAAAAAAAAAATCTGTATATGTATTCTTTACAGCAGTCCTTTCTGTACTCTTTCTAAACCAGCCGTACCTATATTTTTTCCAAAAAGCAATAGGTGCTGCTTTGAACTTTTTGAACACAAAAAAATTGTGGAATTTCTTTTTTTTTGCATTGCATGATCTGACTCTCAACCTATGTCTGAAGGGATGTCTGATCTTGAAACCTTTAACCGTTGAAGTTTATCGCTTTTGAAATGTTAAAGAAAAGTCACCCAAAAATCTGACTTTGAGTTTACAAGACATTGTTGAAAACGCTTCTCCTTATATTAAGACTGAACTTTCACTTAAAGAGAAAGTTCTTTGAATGTTTTGTCATTGCGGAATGCTTGCCTTAAAATGGTCCCTCCCTGGGATGTACAGCAATCTCTTGTTTAATGCGGGGCTTATCTTCTATTGTCTGCGATAGAAATCCGCAAAGTAAGATTATGTATACCCCTCACTACACTTTTTTCAAACAGACATGAACATTTTTACACTTTATTCTCATGTTTAAAACAAGGTTCTTGTCAATTCTTAAAATCTTCATTCGCTTAGTGAAAACCATTAGTGAGATTATTAGAAACCATGTTTTTAACCTGCCTGTACTATGCAAAGTTTTTCCTTGAGTCATTGGTGCACAAAGTTTTGCATTTATCATTAGCTATTTATTCACAGTTTGTCTTTTGGAAATGATGGCCTTTAGCCTTTTGTCTCTGGCAGTTGCCATGGGGCCGGCTATGAAAGTTGGGTGGGTTGACCATCTCAACAATCAAACAAGGAGATCATCGCCTATCCAAATAAGACTTGTTTATTTCTTCACTCTTTGGATGCTAGTTGTCCCAGGGAAATGGTCCGCAGACAGTCTATGAACCATTCACAACTTCATTTACTAGGTTTTTAAATCAATTTCACCTTTAGATATTTAAATGTTAATGTCTAAACAAAGGTAAAGTTCTAATAAAAGTAACCCAACCACCTACATTCTGTGACAGATGGTGATTTTCTTTTTTTTATCAAAGACTTTCTTGTGATAGTCACCCCTGTAGAATATGCACCTTTTTGAAGTTATGAGTATTTTAGGTTACTTAAACTTTTACACAAATCTGACTACCAGTTGCACAGTCTGTGTAATATTCTGTTAAAAGCAATGTCTTTTTTTTAATTTTCAGAGTAGTTATTTATTTTTTAAATCTAACTTTAAGGTAGTGTTGAGGGGTATATTGTAGAAAAACAAAGTAAAGAACTATTTTGGAAATAGTCTTCACTATGCAGTATTATTTCCCTCATACGTAAGCCTTGTTGTTATTTTGTCTAATGATGGGACTTAGCATAGATTAGTTTTGTGTTTTTGCAGTCTTTTGCTAAAACAAAATCTTACACTATGAAATCAGACTTTTCTAATCTAAAGTACTTTTTAGACTTTATCCATGTTGAAATTAAAACTTTTTTTTTGCCTTTTTCTTTTTTACTTGTTTGACATGCTGCACACTCTACGCTCTTTCCTGCCACATATCAGTCTTCTCATTTTTAGCGCTTTCATTTGACTGTTTTAGTGATTTTTCAGGGACAACACTGGATATGTTGGTGTCTTAAAGTCTGAGAGCCACTTCTGTGTGTTTTGTTTGACAGTTACTTGGAGCAGCATTCTTGAGTATTGGCCTGTGGGCATGGGCGGAGAAGGTATGTATAAACACACGCACGCATCAAGATTCTGTGGAAAATGAACTCTCAAACACACAATCCCTTCATGATAGCCTTCCATAGAAGCATAACTTCTGGATGAAGTAGTTGCAGCATTATCATTCTAGGTGAAAATGTGCTTCCTCTTCAGGTGATCATGCATCATCGTAGTGCTGCCATGGAACCCAAGTTTTGCTTTGTAGATAATGCATTTAACACTTTTGTCTTTTATTTTTTATGTCTCCCGTTGGCGTGTTGTTATGGTACTTGAGCCTTCCTATAGCTTCCTGTGACATCAGCACTGACCCGGATTAGCACTTCTGCACGTGTGTCAAAGACAACAGCATTGAAAGCGTGCACCGTAGTTTTGAGATTGAAGAAAAACAACTAATTAACTATTAAATTAGTTATTGACTATTTTTATAGTTGACTATTTTAATAGTCGACATAGTCGTGACTAATCATGGCAACCCTAGTTGAAGTTTCTCTTACACTTTCTATCACAAACATTTGTATTATGTCTCAGAAAATGAGTCATAAAGCAGTAGCTCCAGTTTAGCACAAGAACTCTGATATGTTTCAATGTACGTTGTTGCATACATGGCAAATAAAAAACCTTGAACCTTGATTTTCCATTTTTAAGCCTGTATCTAAACACTTTTCAATCTTTTTTTCTTAATTGTCTATATTAGACCTGCAAGTAGGTCAGAGTAATGTCAAACCATATTCAGTTGCTTTGCAAGCAGTGAGTTAAATTGTAAGAATATTTTTCTTCATTTTTAAAATAAGTGTTTTTTCTGTCTAATTATTCACACAAAACAAGATTTGCCGCTTATTGAAGTCTTCATAATGCAGAGTCATGGCCTCTTACAGAACACCTTCCAAATGACTTAACCATCAATTTGTTTATTAATTAGCCAGAAACTGTACCAGTCACTTCAGTACACGCTGCATTTGCTGCAGGCATTCATATCTGACTGAGTTCATGTCCAGACATTACTGATTAGTAGCATCTGGTCATGAACTGTGCACAAATTGGCCTGTGCTGGAGTACCTTTGTGGAACTGTGTGAATAATTTATCGAGATTAAGCCGAATGACAAATAGCGGCTGCTCAAAAAGAGTAATGGTAAGTTGGTCTCGGTGACTAATGTGATTAGTTTCAAGCCAATTGCTTTCAGCCTCACTACACTATTGTTTCAGGGCCTTGTGCTAAAATATAAAATTAAGACAAGTTGTGCCATTAGGGGCATAAAAATATGTATGGTGTTTATACATTTTTTCCTGTTGTATTGTTCAGATTAAATAACAAATTTAAATAAAAGGAAATGACTCACTTAAAAGCTTTGTTGAGAGTTGGGAGGTTATTTTGTTACACAGCTGCAGACTTTCATATTAAATGTAAGTAATTGAAGCCATCACTACGTCTGCACAGATCTATTTGTCATGGTGTTTTAGTCAGATCTTGTTACAGTTTTAGGGCCACAATTTGGATCACTTTTCAGATCGGTTAAAGGGAAAAAACAACACAAAAACCTTAAATGTATATTTTGAAAAGCTTAAAAACATTTATTTGATAAAACATATATAAAGTATTTCAAAGTATAAACATACACCCACACACATATATCGCATCAAAACATTAGCTCTCTGAAGCCTATTTCAAAAAACAAAACATCTTTGAACACAAAGAAAATGCTCAAACATGTAGTTTCTGATAACATTTATGTGTCTTGAGATCAAATATACAAAAACTGAGAGAAAGTATTGCTTGAAATAGTTATGAAAATATAAAATCTATCTGGAGTACCACCTAAAAGGCAAATTTCCCCTTGTTCCACCTTCCTAATGCCCAACTTAAATCTTAAATAAAACAGTTAAAATTAAACTTTTTTTTTGTATCAATTGTTTTATTGAAACTAACTATGAGAACATTTAAATATTATTATCTGTAGTACATGTGCAGGTGAGGCACTGTCCTGCCTGCTTTTCCTTGCGATTTATGATACTTTTTGCTTGCCATACTGTCATCCCATGACCACATATCCCATATAGCGGCTTTCTCCTGTGGGGGACAGTTGCCATGACGAGGTCGAGAAAAGTTTTTGATGGAAGCTCCTCCCACACGCAGTGGAAGCTTCAGGATAGCACACTTTTGGATAACCGTCAAATAGCAATCCGTGATCCGTTGCACTCCTAGTGAAAGCTGATTCGCTGTGGCGACCCCTGAGGAGGGATGGTGAAAGGTGAACAACAAGTTTAGTGTGGGACTTTTAGACCAGAGCTTTGGCTTCAGTGTAGATATCTTATTCCAGTGGATTCTGAAGCAGAGAAAAGCAGCATTTCGCTGATATGCAACAGTTTTTGTCAGTAATGTGTTGCATAAGAATGAGCTGATTCACGTTGATTGCGTGAGCAGTTATGTTGAAGAGCGCACGTTATTTAGGCGTCGTTGGCGACATCTCCACTGTTAAGTGTCAGTTAGACCTTTTTATCCGAGAATAAAAACAGATTTAGAAAGTATTCTACATAAAATGTATATAAATGCCTTCCTTCTCTTCCCTAGGGCGTGCTGTCCAATATCTCATCAATCACAGATCTGGGGGGTTTGGACCCAGTGTGGCTGTTCATCGTGGTGGGAGGGGTCATGTTCATCCTTGGCTTCGCCGGCTGTATTGGAGCTCTCAGAGAGAACACAGTGCTGCTTAAATTTGTAAGTCAACGCCCGGCAGTGCAGACTCTACTTGACACTCCTTATTTTTGCAGTTGGTGCCAGAGGCAAGACCGCTGGTGTAGCATGTGTCAGTTAGAATCATTATAGCTGAATGCTTTGGCTGCATTAATGTGTTAGAACCCTGTGGTGTGCAGAGACACGTGTCATTTTTTAATCTCAAGCATTTTCACTCTGCTTTTTGAAGTCAAAAGAATCAGGACTTTATTTTTTAAAGCCTTTACCTTTTAGGTAGTTTATTTGGGTTTGGGGTTTGTATTGACAGCAAATTGTCACTGACGTCGACAAATGGGCCTTATTGCTGGCTGCATTTCTGAGTGGCTATTAACTCCAGCAGATGTCCATTAGCAACAATGAGTCAGGCGTCAGAGTGAGAAGCTAATGT
>NC_050521.1:18759647-18791502 GCF_002922805.2 Oryzias melastigma
TTTTTTTTTTTTTTTTTCTCTATTCTCACTTATCAAGTTAGGATGAGGCGTACAGAAAGATTTCAACAGGGACATGTCATAGGATAAAAAGCATTCTTATTTATTATTTTCAGAAATAAAAGGAAGGAAGTTTTTGGGTGTGTACAGATTTGATGTTTGATGAGATGCACGTCTGGTTTTTCAGGGTTTTTGTGTTCTCATGTTTGTTGTGTACTCTCCAGTTTTCCGTGTTCCTGGGTTTGATCTTCTTCTTGGAGCTGACTACAGGGATCCTGGCCTTTGTCTTTAAGGATTGGATCAAGGATCAGCTAAACTTTTTCATCAACAATAATGTCAAGGCCTATCGCGATGACATCGACTTACAAAACCTCATTGACTTTGCCCAGGAATACGTGAGTGAAACCTGAATCTACTTTGCAGTATCTGTTTCTTTTTTTAAGGAAACTGCATTTTTTTTTTAGCTTTTTTAATCCAGTTTATATGAACCACGCACTTAATCATGTTTAATTTTACCTCCTCTTAACTTCAAATGATTATCCAATTATAGAAATGATAATTGCCTCTTGTGTATAAACACGGGGGTCTGTCATGAGGTTCCTCTTAGTGAGATTAGATCTACAGTCGACAGCTGAGGCTCATCTACAGCCTTCAGTAAACCGGTCATCCAGCAGCGCTGACCTGAGCGGTGTCTGAGGAGCTTAAGATGGCGAGGTCACAGGTCGTCCTGTCTGTGAGCCAGAGTTTAATCAGTCGTTTGCTGTTCCATCTCAGTGGTCATGCTGTGGAGCCCATGGACCTGATGACTGGAACCTCAACATCTACTTCAACTGCACTCCCAACAATCCCAGCAGGGAGCGCTGTGGAGTTCCCTTCTCCTGTTGCATCAAAGATCCAGCCGTGAGTCGCCGATTACCCCTTTTTGAAATACCAGTGTTTTCTATTTATTGTTCAAACTGAAGATACTATTAAAAGTATTTCATTTTACAAACACAATCCAGTCCTTTTAGTATAAGCAAAAATGTAACGTTAAAACTCTTTGCAGGAGGACGTGATCAACACACAGTGTGGTTATGATGTCCGCCGTTTGACGGTTCGTTTCTTTAATCTGTCTTTTGAACGTATTTGTACTTTTTTCTGAGCTGTTCTTAACTAGAAACATTCTTGTCTTGCACTAACTACAAATAAAACGGCTCTCATACCAAGAATTCACTGAACATAAAGTCAACAACTCCAAAGCAGGTAGTGGATATGAACATGGTTATGTGGCGCACAGGCTGTTCTGCAAAACTTCTGCTTTAATAACAGATTGTTCCTCTAACGGGGATAATTAGGCTCCAGTTTTAGCCCAAAGAGCAGCCTTACTACACTCTGTAATTGGCTACTCAGTGGGTTATGCCAGTCTGTTCCCTTTTCCTCTTTGTGTGGGTGTGGTGCTCACAACTCGCTGCACTGCAGTCGAAAAGATTGCTGTTGCTAGGCGAACCGCAGTACAGCAAACTACCTGCCACAGTGTCGGTGTGAATTAATTTCTCCGTACCGCTGTCCTGATGTTGTAAGTTTTGAACGTATCAGTGAGGCTCCATGACTTCCTGTGGAAGCCCATCCAGGGAAGTTCAGGAAGAGCTGGAGACATATGGAGGACAGAGGCACAACAAAGGCAGAGCGCTCGAATGGCTTCAGAGGAAGTTCACAGCCAGAAAAACAAGATGTTCCTGGCTTTTTTTTATTGGCTACCAGGAGACTCTCTTCACTTCCCATTGGCTGAAAGCTGGCTTTCAGGGATTGCAAGAGAACAAAGAGATTGCCTGGTTGGCTTCAAGAGCGACAAAGAAAGCATTGTGTAAAAAGACGCCCTTTCTTATCCCCCTCTCGCTGCCTTTAGCTGTAAATGACACCTTCTTATTTGCTGGACTCAGTCAATCATCGCAACTCAAAACAGTCATCTTTCTGATTTTGGGAAATATCCCCCGCCTGTTTATTTCGTCCAGACAGGCGGTTCATTGTAAACACTTCTTTGGTATTTTCCATAATACTCAGACTTTGGCATGTTGAAATCCTCCAGTATGACTCAGCTCTGTGCAGTTTCCTGTTAAGCAGTCAGTGGGCTTTCTGTTTGTTTTGCCCAGCATTAGTCACAGATGAAAGTGTAGATGTTTGTTGCAATAATTCCGAGGCCCCCAATGTGTTCTTTCTCACAGCGTTTACATTTTGATCCTTGTATTTTTTCCATAAAGGATCTGGAACGGCAGCCTTTTATCCACACCAAAGGCTGCGTGGGGCAGTTTGAGAAGTGGCTCCAGGACAACCTTATTTTAGTAGCTGGGATATTTGTCGGAATTGCACTTTTACAGGTAACGCTTGCTTGTTTGTTGTTGTTCTCTGTAACATCTGGTTTTATGTAATGGATCTGCGGTGTGATTATGTATCATCACTGCCACTTAGTGGAGTAAAGCAGCAACATAAGGAGAGCATGCAATACAGTATTATCTTATAATGTTTTTTATGTTATCATAAGTTATTTGTTTTTTTAATTTATTTTTCAGATTTTTGGTATCTGCCTCGCTCAAAACTTGGTGAGTGACATCAAAGCCGTTAAAGCCAACTGGTGACAGGAAGTGAACTCTCACTAGGTCGAAACTGCCCGTCCGGCTGAGGATTTACACATTCTCACGCATACATGTGTGCAGACTCAAAACTGGGGAGCAAATATGCCACGTTGACCAAAACAGCTGGGATGTTCATCCAAATGTGTGATTTTTTTTTTTAATTTACTTCCATATTACCCTGTGGACAAATGTATTTTTATGGCACGCAGTTGCACAAAGGCCTCTGTGAGACGGAAGACTGGAAGTCATGGATAAAAGTGAACTACGGAGGAAGGTGACGGCATGCTTCCCTTTATAGGTCAGTCATCACGGAGCCTGTTGGTTTACACTTTAGTTCCTACATCCTGCTCCAGAGGATGCTGCGTGGCTCACCCAGTGTGTCATCCCCCCATTTGTTGTGGACCTTGAAAAAAAGTCTTTTTTTATCCTTAAGCCATTGCAGGAATATTGTTTGAATTGTTCAAAGTGCCATTAATTAATGTTTTGCTTATCCTAACACCCCTTTCTCCTCAGGGTTTGGCTGAAAATGTTCTGCCACATGTTGAAATCATATCTATTGAATTTGAATGGAGAAACTTTATGCAGAAACAGTGGCAGTTCCTCAAAAGTCAACCTGTTTGCCCTTTAGGGATTTTACTCTCAAGAAGTTGCTGACAGATTTTCGCTGGTCTTGTACGGAATGCCCCGCTGAGATTAGGATTGCAGGTCGTTTAAAGATGCTGTTTTTTATTTTTTAAATGTCTGAGCGTCCCTCTGGCACACGGGATCGCTCGTTTGAGGCCTTTTTTACTTGATGCTTGTCACCACACCTGTTTTACCACGTGTTTTCTGCATATTTTTTTTTTTAATCCCTCTATCCATATTTCAATTTGTGTCTTACGATAAATGCATATGTTCTTGCTTTTATTTTGTATTTTTTCGCCGGGCACTTGTTTTACCTCGGACCCCCCCACGGTCAATGGCAAGGTGGGTTCTGAATGTCCATGTTAGCAGTCCTTACAGAGAACAAATAAAGTCTGACTACATTTTGTCAGGCTGCCATTCTGAATTGTATGAAAACTGACTTCAAATATGATGCTAGCATTTAAAAGTAGTATAAATGTGATTTTTTTTTTCTTTTGTCTGTGTCGAAAGTGCCAGTTAAACAGAGGAATTAAATATGTTGTTTTATCTTTTGTTCAGCGTTGTCTCTTTTTGCCTGAGCTTAACACAGGATTCGAAGAAAGCATCCTGTTGCCCCGGTAACAGCTGCAATATTACACCAAATGCTGCTTTAATTTTTGCTAACATTGCATGCTAACATGAGATAAATATTTTTGTTTTTAAAAATAGCTTTTGGGCTGAGAAAAAAAGTGGATAATTTCTAAATGTAACTTTTTTTCAGCCTACTAAAGCATTTATTTTATCGTTTTGTACTTTTCGCAGCATCACCTCTGCTTCCAGCAGTGCTATTCAGAAATGTGGCATAAGCAGGATTTCATGCAGATTTGCTTGACCGCACGCGGGTCTGCATGTTCACACACACATCTTTGAAGCGACATCGGAAAAAAAAAAAGGATTTATGTTTTGTGAGGATCGCACCAAAACTTTTCCCCGCTCCACCGAGTCTGCTTGTAGAGTAAATATAAAGTTCACCTGCTAACACCTTATGATCATCCGCCGTGCGTGCATGCGTGTCACATGTTTCTCTCACCCACGTGTTCCCTCTTCAAAAATGCCACCTGATCAGAGTGCATCTGTTTCACAGCCAGCCATACTGATGTATTTTTAAAACGGTGGAGAGAAACAAGGCAGAACAGCAGTCATTTGAGTCTCGGGTGTCGCGTATGCTCGAGCGGGTATTGCCAGCGGAACACAATGCCTCTGCAAGGGAATGACGGGGACTTAATGACTTGTTCTGCTTCAAATGGATGTATATAAATGGGAGAATCTTGTTTCTTTCAGCACTTCGGGTGTAATGAGAGAGCAAGAGCCACTGAGAAACTGATGAAATGTCAAACAGCTTCTTGCAAACACCTGAGATTGTGATTTTCATATATTTTTTTCCTTTTAAATTTCCAGTTTGTTGACATGTTGCAAATACGTTTTTGTTCCCACCACTTTCCCTTCCTGTCCACACGTTGAGTAACACTGAGGTGTTAGAAGCACATTCCGCTCCAAACAAACAATGCAAGAAGACTCTAAAGCGATGACAGAGATTTCTTCTGCAACTTTCTTAACAAAACTGCTACCTTTTCTGGTTAAACATGCCTATAATGACACCAATCTCTGGGGTAATAACAATAATAATAACGCCGTGTTAATTCGCAGGAGCAGTCTGGCAGGACTTTAACCTGCAGCCTCTGCAGAAGTGACTCACAGGAGTATATGTTAACAGCTATGGGTTGTTCTGCTTGTGCATTCCCTTTATGTAGGGGAAGTCAGGAAGGCCAGGAGCAATAATTATTATGCTTTGTCCTTTGTCACAATGGTTGAAACACCTTAATGCCTCCGCTGTCCCCTGTGGAACCTGAAATCAATCCTTTGGCGAAGCGCTATGCATACCATAGACGAGCGTATCAGTGTCAGTGTTGGTCCCTGTTTGCACAACACCAATACTTGCAAAGCAGCTTTACAAAAAAAGCACAGTATGACATGTTTGTGGACATACACAGAAGATTCACAGGCAGTACCGAAAACATCTCATTAGCTCAGAATGTACCTTATTTATAAAATGTGTTTAATTTTTTTTTTTTCTGTTCAGTTCATTACAGTTTTTGCTGATTTTTTTTTTTATTCAAACAAATCTTACCTCAATGTGTGCTGCCCACACAGAAAAACAGCATAAGAGATGAGTTAGGGAGCATATTTACAGCAATACCACAGGTGTTTGTTCTGACATTTTCATCCCAGACTTGACATTTGATGTATATTCAAGCGTAAAACAGGCTGTAATGAAAACGGAACATCTTAGCAGTTTCGTGTCACCAGATTTGCTGCAGGATATGGAGATTTCTGCCACAAAAAGCCCTACAAATTTGTGTTTTGTACTGCGGGTGCAACAATAATTGTATTTAAGCATGCCTTTTTTTTTTTCATTGTCTCCACATTATCTCTTTTATTTTATTATCTGATTGTAAAAATGTAAATCTGAATGGTCTGTTACACTGTAAATTCTGTAAAAATAAACCTTGGAATAAAGGGACTCTCTCCTGTTTTGCTCCTTTTTTGTGTATTTTTAAAAAATATTTACCAGAATACTTAAACCTATATGTATTTATACCTTAAGAAGTATCTTCATTTGTATTTCTAAAAGATTTTTATATAGTTTTTGCCTATTTTTATCATTATAGCTGTATTTTATTTTCCATGCATTATTTTGTACTTGTGCACTCTCACTCAAACTATACAAAGTGCTTCATTTGATATTATTACATGGCATTAGCCAACAGAGGGAGACAAATAATGACAAAAAAAATCCCAAACGAGGCTGCTATGAAACTGCTCTGACCTCATCTTTTAAACCTTCCAGCCACAAAAATGTCACGTAAAAAGCTCTGCGGGTTTATTATCCTCCTGCCATTAGGTGCTGTCGGAGAGCCGCTCCGATCTATACAAATCCATTCAGTTGCTGTGTACTCTTCGGCAGAACAAGACGAAGATCAAAAAGAAAAATTAATCAACAGAGTGAATTCATATGCTTAATAGACTATTGATGTTTTCTTTGACCAGCGTGAAACGTTTCAGAGCGATGGATAACTTGGTGCAAGTTTGCAGGCAATGAATGGGTAATTAAATGGATGCAAATGTCACTGCTCCTGAGGTCTTAATGCTGCATTATGTTGGTAAGAAAAGGCAGTGATCATGCATGAATCTGGACCTTCATTCATATGAGTAATTAATAATCTTGTTTGCATACAGCATGCTTTTTATAGCTCTTGTGTAACTCACATTCCTGCTGTTTAATTCAATTGATTTACAAATGTTGGTCCATTAATCAGATCTAGGTTTGCGTGCACCTTTTTTTTTTTTTTTCTAATTGACAATCATTTTTGGGCTTTTTTTTTTTTTTTTTTTCGGGGCGGTAAAGTTTTAGGTTTAAAAATATAGCTATTTCTTGTACCTCCAGATGTTCTAGCTGTTGTTTCTTCCCGTGAGGATGTCCTGCTTCCCCAACATCTGTTTGTGGTGGGCAGAGCTGTGAAGGCTATGGCAAAGTCCAAAACAAATTTGTGTGTCATTTGGCCTCAGGGTGGGATGTTTTATTTAAGCGTTTGATAATCAAACTCTGTCCTGCTGTTAAGTTATTAAAACCAAGCATGAACTGCTTATCCCTTTCAGCATTTTGGTTTACCACGAGTGATCTTATATCAGATGCTGCCACGATATGTCAGTTTAGATTACACACACGAGTTCTGTCCTTAGTCACGTCAATGTACAGCACAAAATGTAAAACACACAAATATATCTATGGAAGTATGGCACATTCAATGTATTTGTGGGACTTTCTCCACCTCTGGGTGCTGTTTAAACACGACTGAAATCACCACAGGAAACAGAAACTATACGTCCACCACTATGGTTCTCCCTCCACCCACTAAGTCACATGACTCAATTGTCTGGCTCCGTTCCTCAGGAAATGATTGAATCTTATCTGGTTTAGAAGTAGAATTAGAAACTTGTAGTTTTGTTTCGGGGGGATGTTATCGGGCTCATCTCAGCTGAGATTGCTATATCAAAAAAATGCATCTCAAGAAGCCGAAGGCAGTTTGCAGTAAAATACTTGATTTTTTTTCTGTGAAATAAGATCACATGCAGGCACTTATAGAGTCTCACTGACCTCAACTCACCCACAGCCAATATCAGCTCATACAAGACCTTTAACTGTACTTCTACTGTCTTACTCTATATCAGCTTCATTTTAGAATTTATTCTGATAATAATGTTTTCATTTTTTCATATGTTGTGAAAGGAGATGTAACTTAAATTCCCTCAAAAAAAAGTTTACAGTTCATAGCTAATACAAGGTGGTAATTTACAAATAAACATTACTTTTTTATTTAAAGTTTTTAAAACTTGAAAATACTTTTAAAAAATTAGGTGTTCCATAAATGTTAATGAGGGTTTGCTCATCCAGTTTTTTAAACTTTTTATTACAAAGTTGTGTTATTTAAGTGTATTGAACAATTCAAAGTCATAATTCATTTTTTAGAATTCTCTTTTCGAAGCTTTGTGCTTTTGTTAAAAAAAAAAAAGAAAAAACTTAAAAGACACCTTTTGATGAAAATTGTGTTTTTGATGTTTTTAACATGTTCCTGCTGTATTTCTTTCTATGATGGAGAACATATATAAAGAAAGTTCTGATTAAAATTGCATGTCTGGGTATTTCTTTCTTCTAATCGTTTGTAAATCAGCAGAAGATGAAAAAAACCTTGTTTGAAAAAGATCAGGTTGTGACACCAAAAATACGCTCTGAGCTCTTTGCAACAGGAAAGGGGGGCGGGGTTTTTCCACACCAATGGTCCCACCCACAACTTAGAGCTGCTGATCTGCAGAAACTAAGTCTTTAAAAAACTACATAGGTTTTTGATTTGGGCTAAAATAGCATAATCATGATTAAAATATAACTGTGAACATCCCAAAGGTGTTCTGTGGTCTGAAAGTTGTTCCCAAAGTCTTCCATTTTTGATAGAGCTGACAGTGGAATATTTAGGACATTTCATGACTCGATTGGTTGCACTGCAGGTGGGATCCTATGGTGGAATTTCCTGAGCTCCTGAGAGCGGAACATTCTTTGACAAATGTTTGTAAAAAACATTCTGCATGTCTGAGGGCTTGATTTGATACACCTGCGGCCAAGTGATTAGGACACCTGATTGTGATATTTGGATGGGTGAGCTGATACTTTTGGTAAAATAATGTATCTTACTTTAGAATTGAACTAGTTAAGAGTGAAACATGATTAACAAGCATTTTAGATTTGAAATTTGTTAAATTCTGAAATTTACAACAATACAAAAAAAGACATTTTAACAAAGCTCTGTTTCTATCAGAAAAATTGTAATGCAAACGATTCAGTTTATTGTACAAGTGAAGTGAGTACAAATAAATCCAAGAGCATAAACATCTTATTTAGAGAAAAGTTAAGGAACATGGTCAATAAGCTCTTAATTATAACTACATTTAATTTATTTTAACCTTGAAAGTTCTAATTCAAAACTTTTTTCTAGTTGGAGACAATGCAAAAAAAAAAAAAATCTTATTTTAAGAAAATATTTTAGTCACTAAAAGGCCACATCTTCTCAAACTAAGATAAAAAAAAATAATAAAAAACTTTTTTGATGGGAATATTTTTCTTGCAAGACAAGATATTTTACTCGAAATCAAGGTTTTTTAATCGTCAGTTTTGCAGTGTATGAACAGCAAACTGACCATCAGTCAATTACTGCTCTAAAAGCCATGAACAAAATGGCAAATATGTGGTCAGGTGGTCAATAATATTGATTATTATTTAATGCCAAATCACTGGCTTGACCAAGAGTGGATATCCTGAAATAAGGGTGTAACCCAAAGTCCATTATGGCGGTAGTGATCACTTTTGATTCTCTTTTGTGTGTACTCTGTCCTTGTTTGACCAAGCATGAAGCTGTAAAGCCATTTTAATTAAAATTAAATCAGATGACCCATTCCTTAACACGGCTATAGCTGCCCGAACAATGAGTTCTGTAAAAACAGGGTTAAAAAAATAAAAGATGAGCAAAAACAGGCAGCAGACAGTTTTCATCAAGACATCAGAAAAGTGGGATGTTATGTTGTGAAAAAAAGGCCAAAAAGGAGGTAATAACATATTTTAACATTTTTCTGAATCTGACTGTCATTTTTTTTCCTTCAAATAATCAACATTTTAAACATAATTTGCTAATGTTGATGTTTTTAGTAATCAATAATTATATGTAAAGTGAAAAAATAACACTGAAGTACGTTTTTCTAAATTTAACTGTTATAGAATGTGTCACATATGATCAGTGGGAGAAAAATGCTAAAAATATGATATTTTAGCACTTAAGCCTTGACCTGAGGCTTGAATGACGCTTGAGAATAACTTGTGATCTTCTAAATAAAAATTTATGATTAAATTTTTTCCTTAAGCGATGCAGTGTGGCGTCATCCAAAACACCCAATCTGTTAATTTTTGCCTTTTACGGAGCTGATAATCCTCACACCCTTTCAAAATAAACTTCTAAAGCACAATGGAGCCATTTAAATCTGAGACAAACTTTCTTGTTTTTGATTTTCTCATTTCAAGGTCAGCCAACATTTAGAAAATAAATCTACTCCCCTGGAAAAAAAGAGTAAACATTGTCCTTAAATTACTTTTGCAAGGGTCATTTACAATAAAAATTAAGTTAATTAAGATAAATTGACAGTAATAAAGCATGCAAACAATCTGAAGTACAAAAACTATTCCTCCATAATTTTGAGTCGTAAAGCAAATATGGTTATGCCTCATTAGAAAGCATGGCATTTCTTTTCTACGGTTCACACAGGAATGACACCCACAACCTTGAAGTCATAAGTGAAAAATGCTTTAACACACTTCTGATCCTCTAACTGATTAGTTGCCAATGAATAGTAAAAATAATAACCCTCAGAAGCAGTGGGAAAAACTCCCGAGGTGGTTCTGGAAGGCAGGGGTCATGCCAGCCAGCAGACAGAGCCGGTCCCGTCCCCCCGGCACAGACTGCAGCAGATTTTATTGATGCTCTCCTCACAGCGGGCTTTTCTTTACCAACTGTCAAAGGCACCCATTCAGCTGCAAGTGACGTCACATCTGCGTCAGATAAGTTGGAGCAACAGACATCACATGACGGCACTTGGCTTTTCGCTTTTTCATGTGGTGTGTTAAAATCTCTCTTTCAGAGGCGGAGATGGAAAGCCGTGGGGAGCGACTGACACACACCGTAGGAGCTCCGAGTGTTAATCTTTGAAGTTCTTCAGGAAACCATGAATATGGTTGATCTTTGAAGTGTAGCCTCCTTTCTGTTGGTAATTAAACCTGCCTCCATTTTCTTTTTTAAAATTTTTTTTATGCGGATTAGAAAAAAAAAATCAATTTAGCTTTTTTTTCTGCCGCATGACCTACAGCTTCTTATTGATTGGAAGGCAGCGGCTTCCACTTAACAAAAGATGGACACGGATTTTGAATGATGTCACTATGTTTTAGCTGTGTGGCCTTCAGAGTAACCTGACATGCTTGATTGGTTGATGGCATAATCGAATGAGATTTTTTTTTTTTTTTTTTTTTGCAATCCACAAATGAACACGGTCGAATGAGAGCCTAAATCACGGCAAGACGGATTGTCGTCTGAGCACAAAACTAACAGCTCAGCTCTCGATGTGCTCACGCCTCAATCTCAGGGGTGCCATGGGCTTGTTTGGAAAATAAGAGCTTCTTGGGAAATCGTTGCGCGCCCAGGTGGCTCTACTTTGAAGTATTGAGCTGTAAAACATAAATGGACGACAAAGGGAACAGTCAGTCATCATATTATTTTTGTGGGCAAGAATGATGTCGTCTACCAAAGGTGTTCAGTAAGACGAATGAGACCCAGAACGCACTCTGCTGTGCAGCTCCGGAGTTCAGTGTTGGAAATGTTAAACCTCTGATTGCTTGTGTTAAATTGCATTGACCTTTGCTAACCTTTGGATTATTATCTTGTTGCACGGCCAAGGTGAAAGCTGTCAAAAAAGTAGCCCCAAGCTGTAGCTACACTCTATCAATACAATATAATTAATGTTATTCTTATCAAATATATTGATTAAAGTGTGCACGGCTTTAGATTTAGCAGAACCGTTCTGAAGACGCGTATGTGCATGGTCTGACTGCTTAAAATATTTAATGAAGTCTGAACGTCGGCAAATCATTCCAACAACAATCTAACTGTGTTTAAAACCCAAACAGTATATTTTAAAGAAACATAATTTCTTCCTAAACATTGCAATTAAGGAACAATTCAAGTACTTATTTGTCTCAAAAAAGGGACAGGATTGGAATTTTTTTAGGACATAGTTTCTGCAGAGCGGCAGGAGTTCTTTGGAAATTTGCTTCTAAGTTATGAGCAGAATTGTTGTTGTTAAGTACTTCCCATAATCCTTTCATTTACGCTCTCTGCCAGTAGCTTACAGCTCCTCACACGGTGGGACAAAAATGGTGAGCAGGAATTCTGGGCGATATGAAGATACATATCATGTGGGCGATAAAAAAGTGTCTATTGTGTCATTTCTCTTCTATCGTTTACAATGTTTCTAACCTTATTTAATCAATGATCACACCAAATATGTTATTAAATACCCTTTGGCAATTGCATGGGTGTTGCCTCGTCAGTATGTACTCAAAAAATTATAAAAATGAAAACAAAAATTGTGAATATGTGAAATTGCAATTAAAGAAACGTGAGTAAGCGAGGGAACACTGTTTTCGGTTATCTGTTACTTAAAATAGTCAGAAAAGTAAGTTATGACATTTTTTCTCAGGGAATAACTAAAAATATATTTTATTCTGGTATATTGTGATATATATCGTTATTGTTATTATAAAATCTGGATTTTTTTCCATATCGCTCAGCACTAGTGAGCAGCATTGGAGGTACTCAGCTGTATAGTTTTGAGCCAGTTTCCAGGTGGGAAAACGAAGACCTACATGAATCTAGTTGTCTGCATCAGACTGGAACGGAACGAGGAGCTTGTGATCCGCCGACTGTAACACCTATATCACTGCTTCAGGTTTTTAAATTTTTTTTGCTTGCCATCTGCTCCTGATTCACCGCTATTTAAAAAAAGAAATACTCAGAAATGCAATTTTAAGCTTGATTTTCTTTATAAACATCCTCTATCATCAAATAAAACACCAAAAACATAATGTTGATTGGAGGCCGTCTTTAAAAACAACTAAACAAAACTTACATTAAAAAATATTTATAGTAAGGCAGTGATTTTAAATCCAAACGTAGGTTAAACATAATTTTTTGTCATTCATAAAAAATGATCTGCACCTGTGGTTGTGATGGTGTGGCCAAAACAGTAGCTGAGTCTGAGCGCAGCAGAGAGAGCAGCATCAGAAAGATGGGGTTGTATGAGGTTAAGCAGAAACTTCTGGACCAAGTCCAAAATTAATTTACAAATTCAAATTGTACATTTTTTTTTAAATGTCACTAATATTTTGACACAAAACACTGACTAAAACATGCAGGACTCTTCAAACTCTAAGCATTTGAGTTTAGAGTGTTGGAATAATTTATTTTACTTTTGCTTAATGTATCCTATTTTACATTTACAGAACAGTATTTATGCAGATTTTGCAAGTTGTCCTACTTAAAAAGATGAGAGAGGTCTTTAATCTTCATTAAACTTTAAATTTAATTCAATTCAATTAAATGTTATTTATATAGCCCAATATCACAAAAGAATTGCCTCATTGGGCTTCACGCTGGTAATTTTACAAAAGCAGAAGGTCAGTCATAAAATATAAACAATAGTTAAAAACTAAACAGACTAAATGAAATTTACACTTTAATTATTACAGACAATAAAAAAAGAATCCAGGAAATCTCACTGAATGATTTTTAAATAATTTGTTTGCATAAAGATGCAGAAAAGTATCTAGCCTCAACATAAAGGCATTTTCCCCCATAGATCTGTTAGTTCTATCCTTTACTCATTACCGTATTTTCCGGACTATAAGTCGCGGTTTTTTTCATAGATTGAATGTCCCTGCGACTTATACTCCAGTGCGACTTATATACGAATTTTTAATGAGATGAGATATGGACCGTAAGTCTAGAGTGCCCTCTTATGGTGATCTATACAATTACTTTATTTACTTTAGTTATTCAGACGTGACACAGAGGACGAAGAATTTAAGGGATTTAGTGATATGGAGTGAGATTGCGTGCAATTAATTACAGTAAAGATACAAAGTTGATGAGTTCTTGAGGCTATAGTTAAATAAAACTGTTATGTTATATAAATGCTACACCTTTTCGTTTTTTTCATGATGCTAATATGTGAATATGTGTTGACACATATTCAGCCTGTTTTCTATTCACTTATGAATGTTATAACTTACCTTCCAGGATGATGTAAGATCGTTTTTTTCAACCAGTTTGTAAAATAAATTACTTGAAAAAAATGCGACTTATACTCCAGTGCGACTTATGTATGGTTTTTTCTTCTTCATTATGCATTTTTTGGCCCCTGCGACTTATACTCCGGTGCGACTTATAGTCCGAAAAATACGGTACATATATTATTGTCACCTGTTTGAGATGTATAAAAGACACCTGTCAAAACCCTTAAAAGTCGGACTGCAATCTATCCACCATAACCCAGACCAAAGAGCTGTCAAGGGACACCAGGGACAAGTTTGAACAAGACTTGGATGAACCACTCGACAATAAAAAAGCAGTTTGATAAGAAGAAAAATACATTTTGCCGACAGTTTCCTTTCACTTGAACCTTCAATGGTGAGATACAAACAGTGAGGAGACTGCCCAGAACTACACAAGGGAACTGGTCAAGACCCAAAGAGAGCTGGGACCACTGTGACAAAGGTTACTATAGCAACCCATTCTGTAGTCAATGATACAGTCCTATAGTGTATTAAAGGTACCCCTGCTTAAATGGCATATACTTATATTGTGTCTTTTTAAAATAGCTTTAGTGCTTTTCAGGCACAGTCCCATTCACAAATGCCCACACAAGTTCTCACACTGTTAGCGGCTCTGCTGCTATTCAAGGTGTTAACCTGTAACCATCAATAGCAATGTGTTATTCAGTGTCTTTCTCAAGGACACTTCAACACAAGGGCATACACGGTGGGAATGGAACCTGTAACCTTCTAATCAGAGGACAACCACTTCATATCCGCACCATACCCTTAAAGACCCACTCCAACAAAAATTGAGTTTTTGGTATTTTAAAGTTGTTTATGTGGCATGTTTCTGATGATTGGAGGACATATATAAAGAAAAGAAAGATTATAATCACGTTTTCTTCAAATTGTTGGAAATTGGAGAAAAAGACAAAATTTTTTTGAAAAAGCGTATCAGTAATGTAGAAGATGGAATCGGTGAACCACAAGTGTGCTCCATTCTGATGCACACTAGTAGATCCATTAACATCTTCGTTTTCTTCATTCGGCATCTGGCTCAAAAATGTACGGCAGAAAAGTTCCAGTATTTCCCATCATTTTTGCTGCTCCAGTATTGTTATTTATGTTGGTGCTGTGGGGGGCTGTAAGCTAGAGGGAGAGCGTGTAAACAAGGGGATGTGGGAAATGGGGTCAGACTTACTCGGCTTCAACAGTTCCACCTACAACTCAGAAATAGATTTATGATGAACTTCTGCCGCTCTGCAGAAACTATGTCCTAGAAAAGGACACAACGTGAAGACCTCAGAAGACTGTGAAGGGGACATGATAACATATATTAAAGAAATGATAAATGGGGCTATGTATCTCCCAGCATGATAACAATTCCAAAAATGCTGCCCATGAAAAACAAAGGAGTTGCTACATAAAAAGCAAAAATTATGTTTCACTTTTTTGTGAAATGTTTTACTTTTCTTTCCTGTTTTTAGTGCAGCTTTTGAGACCACATTTTCCCCCTTGGGATCAGTAAAGTGGAGTCCGAGTGTTTAGTTCTTGGTCAAATTTCCTCCTAACTTTTCTGATTGGAAGATTTTTTTTTTTTTTTGTCAAAAACTGTTGTATGAAGAAGCTCATGTGCCGCAACACTCATTCAAGTAATTCAGAGCACACAGACGAATGATTCAGTCTGATCTGTGGGTCAGTGTTGTTTATTTTCAACAAAGCACTACCTATCATTTAAAAAAAATAATTAAGCGACAACACATAATCTTCCACAACATTCTGAAAGGAAAACACTTCAATGCTGAGCTCCAAAGTTCAAACCTTGATTGAAGTTTTCTGCGTGCACATTTTCCTCACAACCACACAAGAGTTTTAGATTACTTGGTGATTGTTAAGTATTCGAGTGTGAGTTTTCACAGCGGCGCTCCTTTTGTGTTGGCGCCATGATGAAAAGGAGACCTGTCCTAACCTGAATGACAGCTCTGAAAAGCTCCATCGCAATCCGCCAAAAAGTAGAACATAGATTTGGCAAGACAGAAATTTCCCTTTGGCCCCCCAAAAGAGCCTTTTCTTAAAAAATATTTCTTTGATGTCAACATTTACATTCAATTTATGCACTAAACTTGATGCATCACATGGTCTTTTGGACGTCACTCTGACTGGCTGAGCTTGTTTAATGTTCTTAAATGAGATCAGTCATGCTGTGCAGCATGAGAATATGTGATAAATTTAATACTAACATTCATGACATGAAGGTTTCCAAAAACCTGCCAGCAATTTAGGCTGATTCACTCAGTCAAATGTAATAAAAGTGACATTTTATTGCCAGTTTAAGCAAAATAAAATTGATGGAATGCACAAATACGTATATAATATATATAAAATAATCACATTTATAACTTTGTGGTTTTCAGATAATGTGCTAATTATAGGAATCCTTTCAGTTACTCCTATTTTCACAGATTCTTGCGGTTCTGTCTGATCTCCGCTGAAGTGAAATCAACACACCGAGATCTAAAGAACTCCTTCAGGCATCAGGGAAAAGAATTTTTACTGATTCGGAATTCCTTCTGAAGGTGGCACGAAATTGAAACAACAGCTAATTTATTAGGAAATGCTTGCTTCAACAGTTTAAGTTCAGTGAAAGATAACATGAGCTGCAGCATGATCCGAATGTAAAACTTGTCTCGTCTATGTCAAAGTTGATCTTCAACCAAGTATGATTAAATTGGGAGGCAGGCTGTAAAAATACATTTTACCAAAGTTATATGTGTGTAACAAGAAAATATAAAAGTTTTTTTTCATAATAAATAAATAAATTAAAAAAACACTTGTTTTACTTGTTTAACAAGAAATTTAAAATCACAGTGTTATATCCTAGTGATACCGAATTATTATTTAGGGATTATCTCATTCAAAAATGAATTTAAAGTGGTCCTTGAAAGAAAATGCAATTAAGTTTTTGAGATCCCAGTGTAAGATCTCCCACTTAGAAATCATGGAGGAACCCGAGATTTTCCTCTTAGCTCCCTGTCCATTTTGAGAGACATAATATAAATAAATTTAAAAAAAATCTGGAAATTACATTGCATGATTTTAAAAAATAATTTCTGTTTATTCTGCAAATAAGTATTTGAACACCTCCCTATCAGCAAGAATTCTGACAATCAAAGTCCACCTCCACAAAGACACCTTTTGGCCCCATCCAATCAGTAAGACTCCAAGACCAAAGAGCTGTCCAAAGACACCAAAGACAAAATTGTAGACCTCCACTAGACTGGAAAGGGCAATTGCCAAGCAGCTTGGTGAAAAAGATCCACTGTTGGAGCGATTATTAGAAAATAGAAAAACCTAAACATGATTGTCAATCTCCTTCAAACTGGGGCTTCACGCAAAATCTCACCTCATGGGATCTCAGTGATCCTAAGAAAGGTGAGACTCAGCCCAGAACTACACAGGAGGAGCTGGTCAATGGCCTGAAAAGAGCTGGGACCACTGTTTTCAAGGTCACTGTTGGTAATCCGTTGGTTCCAAATCATGCATGGTACTGGAGGTTCCCCTGCTTAAACCAGCACATGTCCAGGCCCGTCTTAAGTTTTCCACTGACCATTTGGATAATCCAGAGGAGTCATGTGGTCAGATGAGACCAAAATAGAACTTGTTGGTCTTATATCCAATTGGTGCATTTGGAGGAAGAAGAACGATGAGTACCATCCCAAGAACACCATTCCTACTGTGAAACAAGAGGGTGGTAGCATCATGATATGTGGATGTTTTTCTGCACATGGAACAGAACAACTGCACTGTATTGGTGACTGGGACCTTATATTGTGAGATTTTGGGAAACAACCTCCTTCCTTCAGTTGGCCTTCCAACATGACAATGACCTGAAGCACACAGCCAGAGGAACCAAGCAGTGGCTCCGTAAGAAGCATGTCAAGGTTCTGGAGTGGCCTAGAAGTCTCCAGACCCAAACCCAATAGAAAATCTTTGGAGGGAGCTCAAACTCCAAGTTTTTCAGAAACGGCCCAGAAACCTGACTGATCTAGAGAAGATCTGTGGGGAGAAATGGGCCAAAATCCCTCTTACGGTGTGTCCAAATATTTGACCTGTGTAATAGCAAAGAAAGGCCAAATATTAACACTGATTTTCTCAAATATTGATTTGCAGCAGTAGTACTCAGTTTGTTGTTCACCTTTCAGCCTATCCCCTTAGGGGTTTCTACAGTGAAACAGCTCTCACTGCTTTGCACTGGTGACTTGGCATCTGTTGCTTTTTTTCAACAGATGTCTTTCCTGACACAACCCTGGATTTGCAAGACACAGGGACGCTGCATCATTAAGGGTTTTGCCTAAGGACCCACAGTAGATTAAGCTCAATGCACACCCTGGGGATTGGACTCAGGTTTCCTGCGTGGCAGCCCAACACCCAGCCCACCGAGCCAACTAGCCACAAAGCATTATCACACAGAAAAATTATTATGAAAAAAAAAAAAAAACATGCAACGTGATCTCCATATTTTTAAAAAATTATGTCTCACAGTGAAGAATCACCTAAGGTGATGATGATTTCTAAATTGGAGAACCTGGAAAATCACTAGGTGTTCAAATGCTCATTCGTCACATTGTATTAAAGAACAACGATCTACTAAAAAACATAAAAAAAAAAATGAAGTGGGGCTTCAAACAACAGGCAAAAGATTAGATCTTACTTCTTCATGGGGAGAATGACTTTATTTTTCAGATCTTTATTGTAGAAGAAAATTATTTGAGAAAAAAAGACAAACTTCTCAACAGAGACATGGCCAAGAGGCTGGTGCTGTATAAGAAAGCATACAAAATGAAAAGCATGCGTACACTTATTTGAACTAAAGCTCCCACTGATCCTTCAAGTCGGGGGATTTTCCATGGTGTAGAAAGTGAATTTCAACTGCATGTCATAAACTGACCTATAGTGATGCAGAATAAATTCCTCAGGGAAAATAAAAGCAAAATGAAATGTTATATTTTAGGTGAGGTATTGGTTTCTAGAAGTTAACACATATACAGTGAAGGAAATATATTTGATCCCTTGCTGATTTTGTCGGCTTGCCCACTTAAAAAGAAATTGACAACCTGTCATCCACTGGTAGGTTCATTTGAACAGCGAGAGAAAGAAAATCCCCCAATTTGATTGATTGGATCCTCTAGTTACCATTAAGAGTTCTAGTTCACAGAAACCGGATAGATTCTCCGAATCAACCTGTCACCTGAATTGAAGACACCTGTTTGAGCTAATCACTTGTAGAAAAGACACTTGTCCACAGAATCAATCAGTCAGAATCCAAACTTTCCAACATAGAGAGACTAAAGTGCTTTCAGTGGATTTAAGGGGAAGATTGTAGGCGTGCATGAGACTGAAATGGACGACAATATTATCAGTTGATGCCAAAACACAAGAACATGACCATCGATCCCCCTGTAGACTCCAAACAAGATCTCACCTGGTGGAGTTTCTGTGACCATGAGAATAGTCGAAAATAGACCTATAAAAAAAGGGATGTCCAAACTCAGTCCTCGAGGGCCGGTGTCCTACATGTTTTCCAACCAACCTGCCACAGAAGCTCTTTATTGGCCAAACACACCTGATCCAGGTAATAAGCAGATAAGGCAGGGTTTAAGGAAAACCAGCAGGAGGCCGGCCCTTGAGGGGTATCTTTGGACACCCCTGGATCTCAAAGCAACTTGAACCACAGCTATCAAGAAAACTACTGGGAATACTTTAATGCCGTAGTGATTTAGCATCTTACAGTAGTCCTGCTTAGGAGAGCAGAGATGTCTGAAGTTTGCCAATATAGGGAGAAGGTGCTGTGGTCAGATGAGACCCAAATGGAGTTATCTGGCATCAAATCAACCTATCGTATTTGGAGGAAGAGAAATACTTCCCAAAGAACACCATCCCTACTTTCAAACATGGAGGTCAAAGTATGATGGTTTGGGGGTGTTTTTTTTGCACAGGAATAGTTCACCATGTCGTTGGCAAGATGAATGGAGCCATATACCGTCAAATCCTGAGTGAGAATCTCCTTCCCTCCACTGGAAGACTTAAAATAGGTTATAGATGGGTCTTTTGGTAGAAGAATGACCCAAAGGCATACAGCTGAGGAATGGCTGAAGAAAAAGAGTAAGGTCATGAAGTGGCCTAGCCAGTTTTTGGATCTCAATCCTACAGAAAACCTATGCAGAGAGCTGTAGTTCAGAGTTCCCAAGCGACAGTTACGACATCTAATTAGCAAAGAAGTGTGGACCAAAATTCCTCCTGGTATGTGCAGAAACCTGATCATCACCGACAACTAACCTCTGACCTCTGTGCTTGCAAATAGAAGTTTTGCTAAGTCTTTCTAGCTAAAGGGTTCAAATTCTTATTTCCCTCAGGGAAATGCAAATACAGTTATATCAAGTCTTTAAAATCCACATTTTTTGTGTGTATCTCTCACTGTCAATTTCTTTTTAAGTGGGCAAACCTTCAGGAATGGATAAAATACGTATTTCCTTTACTGTTTTTTAAGTCATTGTTTGCTTTTAAGGTTTTACTGGATTTCTGACAACTAAGTTGACCTCAATTAACCTACTAGCTACTTGTTGTATTGTGTTTATAACTTAAATTAATTAGCCTCAATAAGTTTACATAAAATCTGTTTATGAAAATGTGTGTTAACTATTTTTAATACATCTCAGTACCGTGTAATTCTTTGTTCTTGAACTTGTTGGTCTTTGCTGCGTCTCTGCTGTTGCAGATATTCATTCTTTCCGCTTTAAGCGGATTTGTGCACTTATTCAGTTCTGCACTTATTACATCTGGTCTGCTGGTTTCTGCAGCCAGAACAATTGTCTTCTGGCCTTTTTATTGCTTCCTGGGATCAGAGCAAATCACATTCTCATTTTTAAATCGCGTTATAGCTCATGTGAAGAGTAGAATGAACCAGTAACTTTGATCGTGGATCCTTAATGCCGACGTGTTTGGCGATATTGATAGAACTTGAATTAAAATTTAATATAAGCAGACTCTGACCTTTTAAATGCTCTACTCCAAGACTTGTGTTTTTTAATATTTCACTGTCTGTTGATGCCGAGTTTAATAAGAAAGCAGTTGAAAAAACAACTCAAATGTCAAAGAGACACTTGCAATACACTGTTCTGTAATAGCCCTCCACCTGCTTAACCACACGTCTCCAGCAGGAGCTTATTTTGTGGAGACAATTATCTCCTTCTCCTGAAAGTCTTTTGAGAAATAAGAAATGTTTGAACTGCACCAAAGTTTAATGCCTGAAATTGATGTCTATATTTATTTTTTTATGTGACATGACTGGCATGTAGAAGATGACAGTCTGTGGGAGGTGTTTTCAGGAGGTGTGATAATTTGGATCTTTTCCTCTGTGCGCAACAAATCAACAAATGCTGTATTTATAGACCTTATTTAGGAGAAAAATAAACAGAGCAACAGATGTTGGGGGTTTGAAATTCTAAAAGAAAGATGAATTTATTAACAGAAATTGAGTTTAGCCATTTTTTTACATGTATAGTTACTGTCTTTAATTAAGCCCAATAGTTCTATTGCAAAAAGGCAAAATCGATTCATCAAGATTCAATTTTTGGGATTTTTACATCTTTAATGTATTTTTTTTAGTTATGAAAAATAGATTTACCCACAAAGATATTTAAAGTAAAGAAGTAATCAGTCTATATGTATATATAAAACTATGAGGAAACATTTTTTTGCCCTGAAAAAGTATAAAAATAGCTTCAAAAGGAAAAAAATGAATTGACATTGGTGGGTGAAGGTTGACTCAAAAAACCTGTCCGGCTTTGATCCATTTGGACAAACACTCAACTCTAACCTGAATTCAGCCTCACAGCTTGTGTGTGTGAGCGTGTGAATGACAAACCAATCCAGTCTGATTGCATCCTCTTTTATTTTTTTTATCGGGAATTTCTGGAGAGACAGAGGGAGCAGGCATGGAAGTGATTATACAGAGGGCCCTCAGAGCTGTACAGAGAAACCTGATCAATATTCAATCTCAGTTATTTCTCCCCACATTAGCATCACGGGCTGCACAGGCTGACAACTGGAACCCCTGATGCTGCTCACTATAAGTAAAAAATGCCTCATCAGAACACAAGTTGATTCTACAGAAATAAGTGGATTTTCAACACCTTATTTGGAATTGTTGAGAAAACTTCATTCAATGCATGGCCATGTGTGTTTTGGTTATAAAAAAGAGTTTCATGATAATCATTTGCCAATTTTTTGGCAGATTTCAGTTGTGCTTCTCAAAGATTGGGTGTTGTTTTGTTTTTATCTCAGTGGGAAGATGCGCCCAAACTGAACTTTATTTAAAAAAATCTCACTGACCCTTGAAAAATTCTGTGAAGCGGAAACTATTCTCCCAATTTTCAAAGCAGTTTGTGCTTTAATTGACTAAATCCTCTAAAACTTAGAGAATATGTTGAAATAAACAAGTTAATGTTGATGCTGGGAAAATAAATCTTTTAAAGGAAAGGCTAGCAGACTTGCTAACGTTCCCACAGCTTAAATGTTATCTATCTACCCGACAAGCTTCTAGGGGATAAGACAGAAACTCCAAGAAGCTTCAACAATAATTTGTTGTCCATCCTTGCAGCACCTGTAAGATGCAGAAAAGCCTTACCTCAGGGCTCCATGAGCCATTCAATTTGGCACTGTGAGCCATAAGAAGGGCAATCCCATTGTAGTTTTTTTCCTGTCCACTCCTTGGCACAATGCGTCCTGATCCTGTCAGAAGTGGAGGAGAAAGAGTCTGGAATTGAGGGTTTATACAGCCACTGTGAGTTAAGGTCCACACAGGCAGGACTAGTCCAGGTCTCCAGGGCCAGTGCCTTCTTATATCCTTACTGTGTACCTACTGCTGCTACTTTAATTACCTGGAAACATGATTATTATGTTAATTATCAGAAGCTGTGTGGGTTGGGATGGTTGAAGTAGGAAAGCGGCCCTGGAGGACAGAAGTTGTCCATACCTGGACCAGGAACTCACCAGGCGGTCTTCTCCGTTTTAATTGGAAGCAATTGTTCTTCAGCTAGTGGTGAGGTGCCGTAGCTATGTCATGTTTTAGTGTTTTGAAAACTGTGGAGACGAGTATGTTGGATTCAGTGTGATGGCTGGTAGATAACTAGTACAAATAATAGATATAAAACCAGAAACATGAGAAGTAGGGTGATGAATCGATTTATATTCCTATGATCTGCCTGAGGCAAACTGTTACTTAAATTGACCTATATCATTGTAAAATAATTTCAAAGGAAATCAACTTATTAAATCGTTGTTGGAAAGTACCACTTGGATTAAGACGGTTGATTTATTTTACTATAAGGTGAAATCGACCAGGTGTCATCACAGATAACACACGTGATGGCAGCAAAAATCGTTAGCAAGCTATCATTACATTGGATGGTTCGAAATGAGTCAATATTGACTAAAGCAACAACAAATTGTGATATAAATTGAGTCGTTCACATGAATTGATACAACTTTAATAAGAAGACAGAAATCTACCTTGTCATGAGTCAGAAGGATCCCGTCTTTGATCAAATTATCATGGGCTATGTCCAAATTCCTTCCCTGATCACTATGTAGTGCCTTCGTCATTTTGTAGTGCTGTCCTAATGTATAATTCTAAAACTGAATGCACTAGAAATTTCCCAGACGTCATTGTGTAAAACTAGCGTGCATCGATGCTCACTACATCAGCGAATATAGACCACAATGCATTGTAGTTGAGAAAATGTGTTTAAATGTTATATTTAATAAAATATCCACATTTTCAGCATCAGAACACAGTGGAGGCACAACTACATGTGAATTGTTCGTATTGATTCAATTTCTACTTAGTGGTGACGTCATAACCGGCGTTTAGCAAAACAAGAGTAAAGTAGTGAGCATCGTGTCTGAATTGCTTTTAAAATCCAAACCTCTAGATAGTCCTGCACTACATAGTTTTTAGGGATTAGAGTGGGAATTCAGACATAGCTGTGGTGAAATCAAACATGACCCAAGAACAGCTGTTCTAAATCACTGTGTCATCTCTATAAAAACAGTCCAGTCTTCGCGTCCCGTCGTTGAAAGCTTTGCATAAAGAACTGATTTCGTGGAATTCAGCCAGCAGCTTCTTCCTACCCTCATCTATTGATTGAGGCTGTGGATCGTGAATAAATGTTGAGGTCATGGATGTTCATCCATCTATCCATCTTCAGAACCTACTATATCCCTTTCAGGGTCACACGGTTGCTGTCGGGTGAAAGCGGGGTACACCTTGAACCAGGACCACACACACACACTTCCACACTCACTCCTAGAAACACCAATTAACCTATGACACATGTTTTTGGACTTTGGGAGGAAGCTGGAGTGCCCAGAGAA
Organism: Oryzias melastigma; assembly: GCF_002922805.2. Classification (NCBI taxonomy): domain Eukaryota; kingdom Metazoa; phylum Chordata; class Actinopteri; order Beloniformes; family Adrianichthyidae; genus Oryzias; species Oryzias melastigma. The sequence continues at coordinate 18,783,813 of NC_050521.1, forward strand.
AACCCACGCATGGAGGTGGGGGTAAACGTGCAAATCCCACACAGAAAGGTCACAGCCGAGATTTGAACCTAGCCCTTCCAACTTTGAGGTGAAGGCGCTACCCACTGGATGTTGGTGGTAGATGTCTAGTAGGTGGGGGCACTAGACTGGGTTCAAAAGTCATTTGAGAAGAACTTAAAGAACTTAAAAAGAGCTAGTTAAAGCCTCAGTCACAACTGCCCTTATGGATGAATAAGGGCTTTCTGGGGGTAAAAATTTGGCAAATTTATGCGGGGCATGCAGTAAACACGCACAAAATTTCAAGATTGTAGATGGCACTTTTTTTTTTAATCTATGGGCATGCTGCGGGCGACAGGTTAGAATAGAATCGAATAGCGTTCTTGTCATTGTACAAAATACAACAAAATAAATAGCAGTGTAATTAAAAGCTGCAGAATGCCTAAAAAAAGAAAACAACGAAGTATATAAAACCGTAAAAAACAAGGTGTTCATTTCTGTCTGCATTAAAGACTTCAGCAGTTCTTAGGTAGAAGCTGTCTCTTAGCCTGTTTATTTCTGTTTGTATTGACCTGTATCGCCTCTCATAGGACAAAAGGTCCAAGAGGTGGTGTCCGGGGGGAATATGGGGGTTGACCCATACATATGCACATGACTAAGGCTTAAGGTGGCTGGTTACATTTGGTAAAAATTACACTTTTTTTAGTAAGGTGTGTCCATCAAACACCATCCAGGATTTTCAATGAAACTGTTCTAGCACTCCCAAACATCTGACGGGGGTCCAAGATCAGTGAGCATATTTAATTTTCTTCTTCCAATGATTGCAGATTAATTCTTATTTTATGGTTTTTGATGGTTCTCAACTTAAACCACTTTTAGCTGTTTGTCATAACCACAGAATAAATAATTATAATAAAAAATCTTTCATTATTTTGTTTTTTTTTTACGTTTTTAGAAGGCAGAAGCACAATTTAATGATTCAAAGGTCATGCAGCTGTTACTCAAAACAATTTTTGAAAATAAATTTCTGTATTTTTTTTTTCTTCTTTTTCTTAATTTCAGAGCGCATGAAAGCTGAGCACACAAGCTTTGCTTTGTGAGCGTAAATTCCTCTTTGGCACGGCCTGGAGGAAGGTGTTTACAAGTACAAGGGTGATCATTATGTCAAGTGAATGGAGGGCATAGCTTCGACTTTAAGGTTTCTGAGCCTCATTCTGTGCATAAACACATTTTATTGTGGATTATTGTTTAACAACATAATGAACATTCCTGAAGCTTTGTTTCTGTTAATCTACATAAAAAAGTCCTCCAAGAGCATTTCTGTTTAGGGCATTACTCAAGCAGCTTTTTATCAGTTTAATATTCACACACTACCAACTGTTTTTTAAATTTATTTTAAATAAAATTGTTTTATGAAAACAATGGTTTTGCATTTAGGCATGATTATGTTGTTTGTAATAGCATATGTTTTTTTTGTACTTCAGGGGGTTTTGTATTATTTTGTCATTTGAACTCAGTCAGAGGAGCCAATAACGTTCAGTGGATTTGCCTTCTATCAACCAGTTTTCCCTTTATAAATCCACCTGCTACTCTTTTTATTGTTCTTCAAGTGCACAAGTTCACGATTGTTGATTGTTTTTTGCGTTTTCTTGCCAACAGTTTTGTTTTTGTCAGTGGGAAATCTGGCCCCCGGGTCTTCCGCCCATCTCATTACTGCTCAGCTGCATCAGGTGCTTCTCTTGTTCAGAATTATTTCACCTAAACACTCAAATATTCATGCACCAGTGGGGGGTTTATGTGAAGCTTAACTCAGCCCACCAGAAGCAAAGAGAAGCAAAGAAAGCTTCAAACTGTAAACTCTAATTCCCATTTTTGGTCAAGATCAATTGTTGGATGAATATTTACTCTTTCCTTTTGGATCTGACAAATCAGACGTCAACCTTGAAGTTACTGCGTGCTCAGAACAATAACGGTGAGCATGCTCAGAACAACAAACATTTCTTTTCAAGATGGAAACAACAGAAGGTGGAGTTTGTGCTGGAAATATCCCTTTGCTGTGTTGTAAAATAAAAAGAGAAATGGAAAGATTCCTAACAAGAAAAGGGAAAAACTTGATTCTCCACCTTCCTGGAGATTTTTAATGGCTTTTTGACATATAAGCAGTATATATATTTGTATACATACATTTTGTCCTAAAATGTGAATGCAGCTGGAGGACTTGGTCTGTTGACTAAAGAAACTTGAGATGCCAGGGGCCCGTTTCAAGAAGCAGGTTTTGTTGGAACTCAGAGTTCGTGAACTCCAAATTCTCCAGACATGTTACTTTAACTAATTTTAGTTTTTTTTTAAAGTTTTTTTTAATTCATTACATTTTCAGTCAGCCTTTCTCTGGTCTCCTGGCTCCGTCCGCAAACTTTAACTGCATTAGTTTTGGTTTCGGTCATGGTTTAGTCCTGTTATTTTTGCTGTTTTTCCTCTGTCAGTCACAAACACAAATCATCCACAGCTGTCTTGATTTGTGTTAATGATCCTCAGTCTACTTAATTGTCTGATTTCTGCTTCATCACTTTTTTTTGTTTCTCTATGCATGTACTAGTTTCCTCACTATGTGTCTTTGTTTCTGCCACTAGGCCCAATTTCCTGGATTTTGGGTCCAACACAATCAGTTCCTGACAGTGTGTTTCATTTTCCTTCTTTGACCCCACTGTCCTGCGTGTCTCCCAGTAATTCCTACTGTACTGAATATGTCAATCACAGTGTTCTGTCATTGAAAAGCTGTGAGGGTGACCTTCACCACCATCCCTTAAAAACAAAGGTGCCACTAAAAAGTCAAAGATCAGAGACACAACTAAATGATTTCTCAGTTTCATGGGTCATAGGTGTTCAGACGCCCGGCATCGTTGGCTTGATGGTTTCAAAATAAAAGCTGATGTGAAATCCAGATAATAAAAAATTATTTTAAAATAGTTAATAAAGTTGTATAAATTTAGTAAGTCCATTAAAAATTCACTTATCCCATCAGTCCCAACAGGTTGTAAGTCCTTCTTACATAAGTCAATAATATGTTTTAGGTATCTAAAGTAATTGATCAGAAGATAATTATTCATCGTCAATACTACTGACCTCTTAACAATTTCTCCAAAGAAGACAAACTATTGATGCTATTTAGAGGAAAAAATTAATATATATTTATATATATATATATATATATATATTTTTTTAATTGAGAAAGTGCTCTATCTAGTTTGGCCTTAGAGACTTTATAAATCAACCATTGCAGCAAGACGTTTGTCATGTCAGAATAAAAGATAAGCGGCGGTGAAGACTGTCAGGAAGACAATACAAACTACATTTATTTTCTATTGATTTTCTTCTTGGAAAAGTTTACATCTTTTACCTTGACTAACACTCTAAAATAAAATGTGTTCCTAGAATTAAAATCTAAAGAATAGCTGTGAATCAATAGAAACAATAAATGAATGGACTGAAAAGAAGTCTGTGAAAGAGGGAAGCTGGATAATTCTGAAGTACCTTCAAGACAAAGTCAAAAGCTAGTGATGCATGATGGGAAGGACGGCATACTCGGGATTGATGATTTTCTCCCACAGTTCAAAGAGAAGTGCAACCCTGTGGTGCTGCGCGGCGCAGTAAACACTCCCCCCGCTGAACTTCCTGGTGTTGCAGGGGATTTCATTTCCCGCAGGACATGCAGCCCAAAGCAGCATCGAGCTAACGAAAGTCTGTCGAGCAGCAACAAGTGTTGCCCACACACTTCTCCATCAGCAGTCACAAGACCTCTGCCCCTCTGAACATTTCTGTTTAAAAAAAAAAACAACAAATGTGCGAAAGAAAAAGTCAAGTAACATCACAAGACGGCCTCTGGGATGAGCTAAATGAGAACTGGAATGCTGGTTTTATGATTTAGAAAAACATGGATGAATGCAAGTGCTGATAAAAGGGAGCAATACATGATTTGAATGGGTTTCAAAGAACCACAGCGGTGTCAATTTGGCAGAGATGCAGCTGAAAATCTGATTAGTGACCAACTGTGTGTAATCTTGAGTTTTAAGCTGTGTTCACACTGAAAAAGATAAACCCGGGATCTGTTGTTTCTCTCCAAACCTCAGACTCATATTTTATGACAGCACAGCAGGAGATTAAAACCTTTATTTTACATTTTGACCATAATTTAAGGGTACATTTTGGCATCAAAAACAGAACCAGTATTTTTCTCTTGACTCAAAAGCATTAACCATGCTCCTTAAGTGACATTAAAAAATAAAGAAAACAACATTTTCCGCTGTATTCAATTTTAATAAGTTCATGGTTAGTAGAAAAATACATTCCCATGCTCTTATGCAAATTGTAAACTTTGCTTCTCACATGTTTTGCGGAAAATGTTTTTTTCTGGTGTTCATTCTCTACCTCAGATGAACCTCTCTAATTTGAGTGGTAACATTTCCTGGAATCAGCTCCAGGACATGATGTTGCCTGTCACAACCTTCAGAAAACATTTGCCCCCGCAGCCAGAGACAGAACAAGTGTGACTCACTGAAAAGCAAAGCCAGGTTGCATCTTAAACGCAACGGATTCCTCCTTCAGAGATATACTCATCAGCTTATCGTTGCACTTTTTGCATTCATGCAGCCGCGCTGACATTTGCTTATGCTGTTCACATAAAATAGACGTCTTCACGTCTGCTCCACTCTGTCTGCTTATTATTCAACAAAACCGGAGACGTTCAAAGTTTTTGTCTGTTCATTGTTTGAAAAACACTTTTAACAAGGCCAGTGTCCTTGGATATTTTCCAGACGGTTTCTAAAAAACTTCGAAATTCTTATCTGGAACTGCACATGGTATAAGAAATATTTCAAAAGGATTCTACTAAATCTCCGTGTGTAAGGGACCAGACTGTTCCAATATTTACATTATATTATGCCCCTGAAGTTTAAACCTCCAGGCATTCAATGTAACAGCGACCTGATTCTATGTGAAGTTACTGCGTAGTGTCTGGAGCTTAAAATGAAGCGAGAGGCAGTTGTAGATGGCCGTCTGTGATCCGTTTTTTTTCTTTGTGGACATCGGGGTGATGCATCCTCTAGATCAGGGATCTGCAACCTTTAACGCCAAAAAAGTCAATAATCAAATTCCAGCGAGGACCACCTCACTGCTTAGAAAAATAAATGATTTTTTCTCTTTTGGTCATTTAAAAACTGTTGCTGTTCAGCTTCCGGCATAACCCGTCAGGAGTTGCCACAGCGAATAAAGATTAACTTGTTCGCAAAGGTGGTTTGGCAGAGATTCTTGCACCTGTATTTTATCCGGGCTGGGGAATGGCACAGGGTGACACAGACTTGTGACCCCCACAGTTTGGTTGTAGTGTAAAGCGTCTTCTTGGCTAAAGGTGCGTTCACACCGAACGCGATTTGCGCAGCGGAGGCGGCCAGTTTCAATGTTAATCCAGTGGTTCAGACGCAAATTGAGGCGATCTGAAGTCCCGTGTCGCGACTTGAGCAAACGGCGCGGTGGTCTGGCAGCAGCTCAATTTGAGCAGAAAATTTGCCGCAAAAGAGGGACGAGAATTTTGGACTATTAACAACCTAAACCTGAAATCATGCGAGCGAATGTAAGTGCATCCGGTACATTTTAGCAAAATAAAACCTATTTTTGTCTCTACTTGCCGTTTGTAAACACTATACATGTTACACAGTCAAAGACGTAAATTTAAGCCTATATTAGGCATAAGTATTAACACAAGTGCCAGGCTTACCCATTGTATGAAGACAAGTCACACAGAAAAATAAGTTGGTTTGTTCACCAGTACTTCCTAAATAAATGGCGAGTTATCGCGTGAACTTACGTGATTGGAGCCGGACTGGATGCAGTGTAACTTTTAATATTTACAATAACTGAAATGTATTAATATATTTGATATAAAGTGGTATATGTTTTTCCATTTATAACGTTTTTTACTTCTTTTATTTTTGCACAAGAGGTACCTTTCAAAATAAAATACACTCCGTGTCAACCAAAACACAGATGTGTTGCAGTAAAGTTTACAGGATTAAAACTGCAAGACAGTGAAGTCAAACATTAGATTCTCTATTATTATGACTTTGGTGCATCATCATTCTTATTTCGTTTTTTACCATTGAATATAAACACAACAAATGAAAATATATGCTCTATATGCATCGTTTTCTAGTGTTAATTGACAAGTTAAAAACCTAGACATAAATTACATCTTTGCTAAAACAAATGGACCAAAACCATCATTTATGTAAATTGTTGGGATTTTTCTTCAAAGCCAGAAGGAGCTGTTTGTTGCTCCAGAGCCTCAGGTTGCACACCTCTGCTCCAGATTGAAGAGGAAAAGCAAATTATTCCTGTAATAATGCATAACGTTAAATTGCAATGTATGTTTGCATCAAGCTTTTTTTTACTGCTGTTGACTGAAAGAAGATGTTGCTAAAATGATTTATGTTTTCTACAAAATATAAAAATAGAATTCTGACCTTTCCCTCTTATTTTCCATACAGATCATTTACAAGCGTACATTCCTACTGAAACATTTCATCTGACCAACTTGTGTTTTTCGATTCAGTGCAAGTTCACCAGTTCTAACCCCCCAAGCGTTCTCAAAGCAAGTGACTCTACATGCACTAATACTCTTTAATGTTTCAGCAGTAGAGCATAAATTTTGTCTGATATGCATCTTTAATGACTTCACTATGATAGGTCTTCTCTGAATGTCCAGACCGAGGCAATAAAGGGGGGAAGCTCAAGTGGAAGCGTTCTGCTTAACTGACTCAAAAATAGAGAGTCATCGCTTAGAGGGGATGCAGAGAAAAAAAAAAAAAAAAAATGTGATGTATGCACTTTCCCACGTCACGAAAGAGCAGCTGCTCTTTTTAATGAATTAAAGCTGGAATGTGTTTTGGTTGGAAGCAGGTGTGAAAAGTCTGATGGGTTTGAGGTTTTTATAGAAAAAGGGTTAATCTTAATCTGAAACAACAATAATTCTTCTAAAAAGTCTTAGGTTTAACTATTTATCATTATTAAATTTAGCTTTCCTGCTGCATGATTTGTTGGGCATGCTGGGAAATTCAGTTAGATGGAGTATTTCATTTTGCAAGAAAAAAATCTTTGACATTTGAAAAAGTTTTTTTTTTTGACAAGCCTGTTATATTGGGGGAATACACCATTCAAGAAGGAACCAAGAAAGGTGTTTTGATTTGATTTACCATCTTTATTTTTTTACTTTTAGATGTTTACTTAAAAAAGAGGTAACCTTTGAAAGGAATCCTCATACTTTAGTTATATTTTTCACAAACTAAATTCACTGAAGTTCCGGAACTCCTCCAAAAATGCTATTTGTGTCCTGACGGTTGGCGTGTGAAGCAATTGTTGCGTTTGTTTACATGGAAATCCAATTAGGAACAATCCGCTGAGGGCTCTCTGGTGTGGGTTGTGACGAAAACCAAAGCTGTCGTCCGCTTTACTCTGGGTTCAAGTCAGGCACATGAACTAAGGCATCCTACAGCATCAAAGCGAGCTCTGGCCAGCAGACTGAGGCTGCGATTATTTAGCACTTCAGTATTAAAAACCTGATTTTTGCTGCATCAACAGCTGCTGGACTCTCATAGCTAAACAAGGAAAGTCGTGCTTTTTTTTTTTTTTTTTTTTTTTTTTT
>NC_050521.1:18791524-18815642 GCF_002922805.2 Oryzias melastigma
GTGAAGGATGGAAAAAAAAACAATAATAAAAATACAAAAAACAAACAAAATCCATGTGGAAAATAGGCTTAAAAAATATCTATGTGGAAATCTATGAGCAAACTTTGGATTAAAGCCAAAAAAGTTACACTAATATTTATTTTGTGTGGCAGAATTAACATTTACTGTGAGGAAAAAGTAAAAATATACATTCCATCAAACTAATTTTGACAGGTATCCTTTGATTCTACACCATCCCTCAACCTCAAGATGATGTAACAACTATAAATCAATTTTATATTCAATTGTTGCATCATCTTGGGGGATGGGGGCGGGTCACCTGTCAAAATTAATTACATGAGAAGTACATTTCTATTCTCTTTACTGATCAGTAATTTTTATAGTTGGGAATTGTACAGCAGAAAAAAATAAGATAGAGAATAAAAGATAAAAAGAATAAAAATATTAATTATATCTGTGTTAATCTGATTACATGTGCAGGTTTGTTGTATTACATGTTACATATTCATTATGGTGAGGGAAACTTCCAACAATCATTCATGGTAAAGGTCCATTTAACTGTTTTCTGGGTCATATTTTCTGCAGAGCGGCATTACACAACAATAATTAAGTGAAACGTTGGATCAATTAACAAAAGTTCTGTAATTTGTTACATTTAATTATTTTTAAGTGTAACAAAATGCTTTTGATAACTGATCCAAAGTTGCATTTTTTACAGTGAAGTTGACTAAAAACGAATCTCTGAGTTGTGGGAGAGACTAATGGAGTAAACTTGCCGCTGTTTCCCATAATTCATATATTTATACACTCCCGCTAGCTTACAGCCCCTCACACCCCCAGCCTATCATTACTGGTGCAACAAAAATTGGGAGCAATATTGGAATTATCCAGCTCAGACGAGGAAAACAAAGACGTACATGGATCTATTTGTATGAAAGTGGATGAACAAGAAAGGAGAGAAACAAGGAGCTTTTCATTTGAGTTGGTCTTTAAGGAGTTCTAACAATCTCAAAAAAGTGGAATTTTGATTCTAACAAATGTGACAAACCCAAACTAATTGGTAAAAAACAAAAACAGTGAAATGACTGAATAATTAAAATATATAAGAGTTTAATCTAAATCTAAAGTCATTCTCAAGCTAAACGTTTACCAATTTATCAATGTTACCATTGTTGAGAAATTCATCTTTTTCTTTTTGCAATTTTAATTCACCAAACCTAAGTGATAGTTTTAAATTTAAACTGTAAAATGTTATTAAGAAAACCTGGAAACCTTCTTTTATTCACCCAGTAGTTTAGGAATTTTAAACATCTGATAACTTACTTCTAATTAGTGAAATCTGAAATTCTATCATTACGAGACAGACCAGCTCAAACTGAAATGATCCTATTTTAAATCTGTTTTCCATATTTTCTTACATATCCCTGGAACTGTAAACCAAGTCAGATGATTAAATTTAAATGAACATAATGTCCAGGTGAGCAATTACTGATTAGTACCTGTGTGTCCAGCAAATTTCCATCCCATCAACGATCCACAACTTCATTTCCACAGAGCGTGTGAGCAAACAGCCGGATTCACCCCCCCCCCATGTGATTCAGCTTAGATTAAAGCACAGGCAGAAGCTGTTTATGAGAATCTCTGCACCACAAAAAATAAAATGCTGGAAAGCATAAAAAGAGCAACTCTTGATTAAAAAAGTTTTTAAATACCAAGAGAAAGCGAACGGCTGCTGTCAACCAGAATCTCTAACTAAAAGAAAACTCATTAACAGCCTCAGGTAAACAACAAGATATGACATGACATCAGCAATGTCATTATTTATTGAACAAAACTGAAGCAAACCACAGAAAAAGCTTTTCCAAAATGGACAAAAAGGCTCTTCATGAAAAAACATCCGCATCAGTGCAAAAATCTGAGGGAGGATATTAAATACATAGAAACACAAAACAACAGGGGACACCACAAAGCAAGACAACAATCACCTGTACGTCGCCATGTCCAGATGTGTGCGGATCTCATCTTTTATGAGTTTATATGAGTTTTTATGCCTTCGAGGGAGGCTGCTTCGCTGTTGACTCCCCTCTTCATAAGGCTGCAGATAAGCAATAAACACATCACCATCATCTCATACTAAGTCCATAAAGATCACAGCCTCCGCAGAAACTTTGCAATCCGAGAGATTATCGATTATCTATATTTCGACGAGACCTGGGGTGTAAAGCCATCCCTGAGTGCTTCAAACTGCAATTTCTTGTGATGTATGTCAGAAGCTCCGTGTTCATGATAAACAATTAAAAATCAATTCCTACACTGCATGTTCTGTCCGTTCACATAGAGTCTCAAGGTACAGTACTTCACATAAAAATCAGTGGAAATGTTGGAAACAGCTTTTTAGCAGGATGACGGAGCTGTCACATAACATAGACATAAACAAATGATTTGTTCTTGTTTATCTATAATCATGTGATGGAGTTTATGAAACATTTACAGACTAATGCTTTACATAGAGTTGCACATTTGTTCTTGAAGCGCAGTAAAGGAACATTTCTTTATTTTATTTTTTTTTTATATTTTAAACAAAATAGATGAAAAACATTAATTAAAGCTGCCATATGTCTGAAGAAAACTGCTTACAGCCTCTTCATGTCAAAATATTAACCACTTAGACCTATCAAAACAACCAAATTCTTGTGAAATTGTGAGGAATAATTGTGAGTTTTACTGGTAAGCCCATTGTGCAATAATGGATCGTATCTCCTTAACCTGAATGTCCATCATGACACAAAATGGATCTTATCCTTTAAAGGATTTTAAAAAAACAAATGTGTATTTTTTTATTTATATGATTGATTTGTATGCGCTGTCTCCAGCCCTGTTTTGCACAGTTTTCTTTCGATTCCACTTGCTGAGGTGTACCCCACCTTCCTGGACATCACCCTTCACATTGACCACCTCCCCTAGAGGCAGGCGATGAATTATTTACACGATTTGTGTGTATATACAAAAAAAAAGTTGTCTCTGTGGTCAAATCACGGTTATGCGATAGTTGGGGTCATTCGACGTGCTGGTGCCGTCCGTTTTGACCACCGTGACCTTCGATGTGTGTTGGGAGCTGTGCAGCGCGTTCCGGCGACACAGACGCTCGCGGTAGTTCTGGGCAAAGATGAGCAGCATGAGGGGGTTGATGCAGCTATGGGAATAACTGAGGCAAATGCTGATGTTGTACGCGTAGACAAAGGCGATGGTCGGGGCGTTGTTGCTCAGGTTGATCACCTGGATGACGTGGTAGGGGGACCAGCAGATCAGAAACACTGCAATGACCATGAGGACCATCTTGGTTGCCCGCTTCGCCCACACGGACTGCTTTCGTTTGACTCGCCGGATGGAGCGGAAGACGTGGTAGAGGGTGAGGGAGTAGAAGGTGCTGATGATGAAGAGCGGGATGATGAAGCCGAGGATCGATTGGTAGAGCGTGTACCAGTACATGTCCTCGGGCCCCTCTAGGTCCATTATGCACACCTCCAGGTGCTGCCTGCGAACCACTTTGGCGTACATCATGACAGGTATGGTGAGCAGGAAGCTGCCCAGCCACACCAACATGTTGATGAGGATGGTCCAGTGGACGGTCCTCTTCTCTGAGCTCGGATGCACAATAGCTATGTATCTGAGAAGAAGAAGAGGAGGAGGAGGAGGAGGAGGGGGTTAGAACAAAAACAGGAATAAAAGCTTCTCAGTTTTCTCCATTTTAAGCTCAAAGATTTAAATCAAGATAAAGTGTGATGATGGATTCAAGCAAAACGTCAAATAGTCATGCTCATCACAACAGCTGAAGTGATGAATGAGAACTACACATAACTTAGAAAGGGGGAAAACACACATTTTCATTTGGCTGCATTTCAATTTGAAGACCTGGAACAGAACCTCTTTTGTTATGTCTTTAATTGGTTTGTGTGTGTTTTTAAGGGGAAAGAAAATGTCATGTTTCTGTTAAGTGCCGTTACTTTTGTGTGTGTTTTTAGGCAGATTTCTCTGCAGTAATTGTCTCTTAGAGGTTTCTCTCAGTTGCATTTGTCTTAATGAATAAACAATATGACAACAAACAAGAGCTGCTCAACGAACCAGAGTTTAAAAAAAAAAAAAGTTTCCTCAACCAACCAATTATGACTAATAATATTGTCAAAAGCCTAAATGTTTGCAAACGTTAAAGGTATAACTAAAAAAACACACTGTTCCTGTCTGCATGTATCCCAACCGCCGTAAAGCACATAAAAGCATCTGGGAAATGTTTTTTTTTTTTTTTCTCAACATAATAGTCGATTTCCATCAAACACCCAAGAAATGAACTTATGCCCTGAAAGCAGGTGGTTCACGAAAAATAACGTTTCTCCCATTCAAGAATCTCTTTGTTGGCACAATAAATGGAATGCAGGTTGGAGGGGGCACGCATCAGTTAATGACTTAATAAAAAAACATTTAGGGGATAATTGTGAAGCATTTAAAGAGAAATTGGTGCTTCTCATCTTGGAAAAACAACATAAAAAGCTCAAGCTTTGCACTTAAACTAACAAAAATCTGCTTTTCTTTGTGGTCATTCTTGACATAAGTGTTATGTAAAGAGAATATAGTTTTAATTAGCAGCTTGATCGCACCTTTAAGTGAGAGAGCTCTTAAACGTTTGATGCCAAGGAAAGTCCAGATCTGATGACTTTGGGTCTATAAAGTAAAGCAGCAATTAAATGCTGTAATGACCCTGTAGAAATGCATTATAGGAGGCCTTATGGTGTAAAGTATAGCCCCAGATGTTCTCTTAAAATGGAAATCAGTACAGACCCTTTTTAATTGTGCCTTATCATAAAGACAACATATATGCAAGGGGAACATTGTGTTCTCCAGGTTTATTTTATATTAAATATAACACTTAAAATAAGACATCTGTTTTTGAATAAGTTTATTGAAGTCAAGAAATTTAATATTTGTTTACAATATATATATTTTTATTTTTAGGGTTTCTTTTTTTTTATCTGTTGTTAATTATTTTAAGGATTAATTGAAATCTTGATCACTCACCGGTCAATGCACAGCACCGTCACAATCCCCACTGTGGTGAACTGCGTGCTGACATCCACCACGACCACCGCCTTACACATAAAGTTTCCGAACACCCACTGCCTGTCCCTGACCAGCTGGTGGATGTTGAAGGGCATCACAAGCAGGAACAGCATGTCAGCTATGGCCAAGTTCAGCACGTAGATGTCCGAGACCATTTTCTTCTTGCACGCCGCCACTGCGTAAATCACCAGCCCGTTGGCAACGACTCCCACAGTGCACAGGATTCCGTAAATCGATGGGAAAATGTGCATGAAGGTGGTGATGTCGATGGGGTTGTAGGGTGGAGTAGTTGGGTTTAAGCACGACTGATCAGTAAAATTGTTTGTTTGGTTGTCTGTGCAGAATATTCCCGTGTCATTCATGATGGGATCCATTGCGCGCCGATGCGCTCTCCGCTCGGGTCTGCTCTCCAAAGTTGAGCTCTCCTCCAGAACAGCCTCCCCTTTGACTCGATGGTCGCGTTCCAGACGCACTTTGAGTGTTTCAAGTGGCAAATGAGGAAGCTCTAATCAAAGCTGACAGGGTGAGCAACGCTGCGACGCTGAAGAAGATCATCCGAGAGAACAAGGATCAAACTGTTTGCCGTGCGTAAAAGCAGCCGTGCGTAAAAGCAGTCTGTGACTTCACAGAGCACCCCGACTGAGCGGACGCTAAAGTTCCCACCCTTCACAGATTTTCTTTTCTTTTTTTCTTTTGTAAAGAGGGGTGGTGTTCTGCTACTGGTCTACCAGATAAATAAAAGTATTTATTTAAGTGTTAAGGAGGAGACTAACCAAACATTTATGAGCTTGAGTTACAGGCTTTCCTATATAGAGACTCTGCTTGAATAGATTTTTTTCTCCTGTTGCATGAACAGACATATATGCCTCTATTTCATATTCATATCCAAGAAAAGGCTGCACTTCTTTTCACATTTATTCCAGAACATACAGTGTATATATTCACCTTCTTTGCTCTTTCTCAATGATGTTTACGTTAAGCTTTAATAAGCTTAACTGATTCAGGACATGACTGAAAATGAAATTTGTTATGGTGAATATACCTTAAGGGCTGCTGCTGCTGCTGTAAAGCCTCCGTCAAATAAGTCTCAGTGTGCAGCTTTATTCTGAAATCACAGGGAGGCGCTTTCAAAGACCGAAGTTAACGTTATGGAAAAAGCTCAGAAGAGATGACTTCAGTTGGATCCCACAGGCCAAAAACAAATGTAAAAACTATATGTATATGTATGCATATACGATTTTCTTGTTCTGCAGGTAGACTTTGTTCGCTCCAGGAGGTCTACTCTTCCCCAACTCCTGAGAAAAAGCACTATGATGAAATTATTTTCAGACATTATGTGGAATGTGTGTGCTTGGACCCACCCTGGTCTGTTGCACAAAGTAAACCTGTTTTATCGATTTTTTAATAACTTGTATGCATTATTTAGACTCATTCTTTCAGGTACTGAATCACATATGATACTATCAGAGAGTCACAGTGGAGATTTTCTCAAAACTGAGCACAAAAAAAGAACATTTTCTTTTAGCTTTTGGCTTATTGGGTCACATATTCAAGTACCAATTTGAAATGCTTACCACTTTTTATTAACAACAACGTACAATTTTTGCGACAGTCTTTTTTGCTTTTTTTAGTAACCCAGATCCCTCTGTGAAGACGAGGATTGAAAGGCACAATAGAGCATGAAGCAGTGATATAACAAAAACTCTAATTCTTTTAAGGACAAGAAGCACAGAACAAGTGAATCTCAAGATAAAAAAAATGACTAACTAAAAAGCATGAGCTTCCTGTCAGAACCATCAGAACCAAGAAACAACAACCCAACTAATTAAAATAACAAGTTCAACACATTTTTTTTTTAGTATCTGAGCAGAGAATAATGGTTAAATAACAATGGGTTGAACACAGTTGTGATGAGAGCACTGACTGCAGTATAATTTGTATGGGGCCATTTGCAGACGCAGGCGTTCTCCCAGTAAACAGGATGTGGCGTTTAGGTTTGAAATTATCTTTTTAATCCAGTAAAAGTTCTCAATTTTCTACAAAGCTGAAGAAACACAGCACTGAAACTTTTGAGCCAAAGGAGAAGAAAAGTCTCTTGACTTCCGCCAACTTTCTAAATTAATTACTAAACTTTTTTCCCCTTGACAGATCAAACAATGGGAAGGAAATATCATGCTCATTACCTTAAATTGTCATTTAGCCGTTTCTTCCTTGTAGCGCTTAAAATAAATTGGGTTCTTCATCACAGGACACAGATTAGAAAGTTAACAAAAGTTAGAAAATTGATTTAACTCAGTCTGTGTGCTGACCATTTGTTTCCTCTTAAAAGAGCAGATGTACAGCAGGCTGTAGTATTTGGATTCATACTGATGTTTTTCTTCATACATTTTTATATTCTAAGAAATATTTGTCATGGATTTTTTTGACAATGTTGTTATTAATTTAAAAATAAACAGTTATTATTAAAATTTCATTTTTTTTGTATAACTTTAAAGCGGTTGTCCCTTCCCCACTCTTCCAAAATGACTTTGTTGAGCTTTAAAGTGTTTTCTAAGGTTAATTCCTCAATAAAACAACCAGCCCCTCCCAATCCACAGAAATGATCGTGTTCTCACATTGTGATGTAGACAAGTGAGGAACAGCCCCTTCCAGGAAGAGTCTGTGCTACCAGCACCGCCCTCAAGCTAACACCGACACCCCCTATTTACCTGCGGAGCTAGTGGTGATTGATAAAAATGCATTAATCTCATATGCACATCCATCTTTGCAAAAATTCGGATGTTGGTTGCTTGACATCACGAAATGGGCGGCACCCACAAGGAGCGAAAGGCGGGGCCTCAGTAATCTAGTCATCTTACTTTCGAGGTAGGAAAAGAATTCACAAAAATGACACATTTTGTTTTTAAAAAATCGTTCTTTGGTGAGCCAAAGGTAAAATATGATCATATATATATATTGATATAGTTTTCCTCCTAAAGGCTTAACAATAGGTCCTTTAAGTGGTAGGGGTGTGGAATCCAACAAGCTTGCGTGTAATTGGCAAAAGTGGTTACCACTGATATGTTGACTAGGACCAATTGCTGCTTCTGGTTCTAACATGACGTTCGTGTCAGGAAAAAAATGACGACTATATATCAAAATAACCAAATACATTTGTTTAATTTGGTTGGAGCCAGAAGTAAACCACATTTTTCCACGGGCGATGTCACACTCACTAGATCCAATTCTCTTATACAGTCGATGCACTACACTCACAAAGCTAAAGAAACTTGTTTTTGCTTTAAATTAAATTTAAATTTTGCTTTAACCAAATGGTAAAACACAGATAGAAAATATGTTTTTAAAAACATTAACATTACTCCCCTGAGGGAATAAGCGTCAGAAAGAAAAAACAAAAAAACTCACTTTTGCATTTAAAAAGGTAATGATTTAGTTAGCCAGGAATCTGCGGTAAAAACGTGACTGAGTGGGTTTCAAATCGTATCTTTTGTGTCCATGGAGGTGATTGCAGTCAAAATGACTTTGATCCTCGAAGGTTCACCAATCAGAGAAAACCCAGAGTCAAAAAAATAAACAGCTTGAAACAGACAAAGAGAAGAATTGATGATAAAAAATGTTCAATTTCAACATAAGAATGAATTGTGGTGTTATTAAGTTTAGATGATAAATTGTGAAAAGGGATGGTTTGACCTAGATAGCTCCAGTTGCAAATTAAGAACAAGCAACAACTAGTTTTCCTCAAAACATGACAGTATTGGAAGCTAATTTAAAAAAATCTGGCTGTAGTTTCATTGCATTTGCTGCCAAACTGTGTTAAGTTTATATGAAGCATTAGAGGTTAAATGTAAAAAGTAATTGTTTTTTTGAAAATGCTGAAAAGGTTGGTCATCATCTTGTATGCCAACTGTCTCTGTTTCAAGTCAATTCTGTTATGAAAGTGTAGAAAAGTATGGTTCATTGAAGGTTACTGAAATATGAGGAGTTCAGTCTCATTATAGGCATTTTTTTTCTTAAAGAAAGAGAGATTCTTGAATTCTGACATCCAATTAAACTTTCAGGAGCGGTGTGTTCATTCGCTCAGTTTTGTGAGAATCTTAAGCTGATTTCTTAGTTAAGTGGATCAAAGATAATAAAGGATAATGATACACAACTGTACCATGAGGGAGCTTGTGAGATCGCCAAAGGCACGCCATGTTCAATTGCACTGACAGCAACTTAAAACCGTCTGTTGTACACATTAAGTCCAGGCTGTCAAATTGAAGCTAAGTGCTGGCTTCGGAAAATGCTCCATCATTTTAGGACAGTAAAGACAGTAATTAAGTCAAATTAACTGTCATGAAATGTTCAAAAAAAGCAAATGTTCGTGTATCTTTTAACATACAAACCTAATAATTTGACACCCCTTTTTTATGCTAAAGCTCTGATAATGTTGCACCAGTTGGGGTTCTGAGGGGCTGTTGGCTAGCTGGGAAAGCACGCAAACAGATGGATGATGGGAAGAAGGGGCGGACTTACTCTGCATGAACAATCCCGCCCACAACTCAGAGGGGAATTTCAATTAAATTAGAAAACTGCGGCTCTCCAGAAACGACGTCCTAGAAAGTGATTGAGTTTTTTGATTATGGCTTTGGGATCACTTTTAAAATAAATCAAAATAGGATTGGAGTGGGACTTTAGAAAGGTACTACAGTAAAAGGAGGAGGCGGTCAGTAACTCTAACATCAATTGTTAATTTTTCTGGCAGCCATTTCTCATCTAGTGTGTAATTATATGTAAACCTTGCTGGAAGATTTAAGTTGCATAAAAAAATGTCAGGAATAGAATCAAATTTCAAACAAAAAAGAAATTCAAACACAAAGATGCGCCTCTTCTGCTGGGAATAATAACTGCCGTGGGCTGGAATGAGTGCAAGCTTCTTAAGTTTGAGGCGGCTACAGTTCTGTAAAGCTGAGCAGAGCTGGTTTCTCTCCCTCAACAGCTGCCTCTGTGACTACTGACGCGAGACGGGGTTAGTTGAGTCTCACTCCCCATCTGCTCAGCGGCCGACAGTGGAGGTCGGCGCTCGCTCCAGGTCACTTCCTGAGTTTCTACCTGTGTGAATGTGAGCGCGAGCACAACCAGAGACGAGAGCATCGGTGCTAAATACAACACTGGATTAAAAAAAATAAAATAATACAACACTGGTGAAGAACAAATGATAAATAAACATTGCAAAATGTGACTTTTATTAATGGTGTTGAAACTCTTGAGATGAAACAACAAAAGTAAAGTAAAGTTGGGAACATTTTTAAGTTAAAGAGTTACATAAGTCTTTAAAGATCAGTCTGTTCAAAGCAGATAAAATGTAAGAAAAAAAAGACAGTTTGAAAAGTTTATGTCAGATAGTGTGAAATAAAACTTCATAAGTAAAGGTCACTGGTAATAGAAAAAAAAAAGTTTTAATGGCTTCTAGTGAAAATGTTTAAAGAAAGTTTTATTCCAACTAGTATTTATGAAAAAAAAAACACTTTTTATGATGCTGGGAAGCTGCCAAATTTTATTTGAGGAATGAAAAAAATTAAAAATAAGAGCAGTAAATTTCATTTTAGTAAAGAACATTCTTTATATCCAGCATGGTTTATGTTTTGTTGGTTTCCTCTCTAAAGACCTCTGAAAGAAACTCTTTTAGAAGACTAAACTCAATTAGTGGGCAAAAAAAATATTTTCAGTTTGTCTTCTGTTGTCAGATGCGGCATATCATCTCTGATGGTCAGAAAACATAAATGTTTTGATTGTTCCAATGAGTGGTTTATCGGAAATGACATATGGAGTGATTGAATAGTTTTATGAGCAGCCCCGTGGAATGAATTAGGCCACAATAAAAGCTACAAGGCATGTTTATTACTGTTGCTAACTGCAAGAAAATAGAGTAAAATGCGGATCACAATCTTTTAATTTGAATTATTTAACTGACTGCTCTAAAATGATTTGATTTTGTTGGTAAAGTTTTGTTGTTTTCTTGAATTTTTACTTATTTTAATGTGACCGTCTGGAGTCTTTAAACTTAGATATTTTTCTCTAAATTTCTCTTAAGTCATAAGTGCTCAAAAATAGATAATTAGTGGTTGTAAAACCAAAAACAAGCTTAAAAAATGGGGGATCAAGTCTCCATATGTTAATTTCTGCCAATAAAGCTTAAAAACAGTAGATGAGTCAGAATCTGGACGCTCCCCTGTGTCCACTCACACTACCCTTCTGTCAGGGTTGTCAAATAAACCCAAATATTAGTATTAAACATACAACAGGAGTTTATGCTTCAGCTGGATTTATGGGCCTATGGGCTCAAACTGCGATTCTAGTTAAAAAGAATATTATAGTTGTCGTTTTGCATTTTAAACACTTCGGCTTTTTTGTTTAACAGATTAAACTCCATTATATTGAGGTGATAAAGATGCAGAGTTTGAGGATGCAGCTTTAGGAGAAAAAAAGATTGTGGAGTTCCCATCTGTGCATACATTCAACCTGTGTTTATCTAGGAGAATTAAGACTAGATTAGCTGTTAAGCAATATAACATGCTTTTCTTAGATTTTAATAAATAAGAGACAAAGATTAATTCTACAAGTGGCTTGAAGCTACAGTAATAAAAGCATGTAGATGCTAATTAGCGACTCAGATGATCGTGAAAACATTTTTCTGACTTTGCCACAGTAACAAAAGAAGAAATAAAAGTTACCACATAAACATTTCTTTACTTGTGGTTGATGGCTGGCTTAGTTAAACTGTAGCCTCTGGACCAGATGTGCTTTTATTTTGTAAACAGCGATAAAAAAGACAAATGATGGCATACAAAAGCCTTTGTATATTTTATTGCTGTTAAAATTGTTATACCAGCCCCATATTTTTAGAAGGATGGCACAACAAAAGGAAAATACAAAGTTCATATGTTTTCTGGCCTCTTTCCAATTCCATTTTCCCACCTAAAAAAAAAATAAATGTCTTTGTTTGTCAGAATTCTAACTCTATTTATATCCATGAAAATAATACAGTTTTGATGAATTTTATGGACTCATTTGGCTTTCAAATGATCTCACAGATAGGCTTTGTTTTGAAAAAAACTTGCTTTAGCTACAGTTTATGTTCCGAAGCCGTATCCAACACATTTTTCTTTTCCTACTTTGTCCTGCATTTAACTTTGACTTCCACACAATTCATTCTGTGTCAGTAATTATGTAAAATGACACCTTGGGAGATTAAAATGTCCATTCGCGACTGAACAACAAGGTTCTGGAGACGGCTCCTTGTTTAAACTCCATGTCATGTGGATGTGTTGGCAGCGTTGCTTTGTTTCCATTTTTGCAATGTGCTGTCACATCTGAGAAGACTGTTCTTGCTCTGCCGCAGCTCATTACCTCCTTCAGTAGTTTGGTTCTTCAATTAGAATTTATCAACACAATAAACAATTTATTCATTTATTATTACTTAGTTTTTAATCTGAGGGCCTGCTTTAATCGCTACAAAGATCTGGTGTTTGGGGGCATTTTCTTAGAAAACAACGCAGATGCTTATAAGAATTTTATGTCTTGGAAAAACTTTTAATGAAGAAACCCTGTGACTGTGGGATGATTGCAGTGGTGGGGGGTTTGTATTACTGCTAAAGTCCAAGCTATAGTCTTAAGAGCCCATTTTATGTTGCCCCCCAAAGTGCTAATGTTGACATAAATTCAAAAACTTGTAAATTATGTTCATTTTTATTGGGAAAAAGTAAAAAAAAAGTTAATTAGCTGGGTTGTAGCTGTGGGTGTTCAAGCTATTGCTGATGACTTATAAAAGTATAGATGGAAATTTTTTTTTATGGAATCCCGAGATGACAAAACGATAGAGAATTTAGAAATTAAAAACAAGAGAGATAAAGCATAATAGAGTGGTTGCATTATTAAAAACTTAAATTTTAATTCCCATCGTGTTTTTTGTTGTGTTTTATCATAAAGTCCCCATTGTTCCAACGTCGAACACTTAACACATCTGAACTAATTTCAATTAAAAAATAATGACGTCTCACTAATGCTTGAAAATGAATCATTTAAGGAGAAAAAAAAAAAAAGAAAGACTACACATACATATTTCCCAAAGCAAATTAGACAATTTCATACCAGATGGGAGAGAATTTTCTGTTAAGGTCAGAAGACGTTCACTCTAATTCCTTCTCATCTCTGGGTCGTCTCATCAGTCTAGACTGGAACTCATTACAAAGAAAGGCATAATTGCCTGCATTCAATTATATTTCATAAGGGCATCAGGGAGTCAGTGCTGATTTCTGTATTTTTAAAGAGCCAAGAGGAAAACAGTTTTTTTTGTGCCATTTATCTGTTGGGTATCACGCCTCTAAGAGTTTTATTCACTGGCCCAACTTTTAGCTATGGCATAAACAATTTAATAAGCAAAATGTCAAATGTTTTACAGTCATGGAACTGAGAGTCAAGTCCAACATCAGAGTTCCTCTCTGAGGCGTATCTTTAACTCAATATGCTGGTCTGTCCAGCATCTGTAATTGAATTGCGTTAATGTGCAGTGAAATGCCACAGAGGAACAGCCACGGTTTCTCCGTGAACTACCAAACTTGGTGCTTAAAAATGTCTTTATCATAGATAAACATTTGATTTCTCGCAGACGAGTCGGAGGTCTGGAAGAAGTGCAGTAATTTATAGAAACCATGTCTTCTGCTCCGGCTTGTTCAACAGCCTAAAGGTGCTTGTTGTTGTCACAGCCGAGCTGAAATTCAGCAACAAAACACAAAGCAGCGATGACTAAACAGTGGTCCCCCTTGTCTGGGTTACAGTTAATAGTATCACATGCCAAACGTGTCATATGATTTTTGGTGACGATGGGATATAAACATCTCTATGAACGCTCGCAGCCTTTGATATTGTTTTGCTTTTTTTAATTTTCCTAATCAAACGGGACATTTATGTTTAGGGCGAGACAGAGAAAGAGGAGGTCAAAATGAAAGGGCAGCTCCACCAATCATTTAGCAGGAAACAATAAAGCTTTTATTGTAGGGTTGGAGCAGTCTTTCTATGAAAATCAAGCAATATTTGTCATAATGTGGCTATAGGACATCACTGATATATTATACATAAATGCTTATAAATTGGCTCTTTCAAATTAAATGCAAACAGCTATTACCTTGTTACGGTGGCCCTGAAGTGCAAATCACATAAAAAAAATAAAATAAAAAAAAAAAAAAAAACGATCACAATGACAATTAGGAAAGCAAAAATTCCAGAAACCAAAAACACAATAATAAAAAAAAAGAAATACACTAAAAATGATTTTTTTTCTGAAAACAAAAATGACTCACAGAAATAACTAGATAACTATTACCGACAATAATGCAAATGCGAATGCTGTAAGCTGAATTTGGCGGCTGAAGATGCCAGAGCAGATGGCTGAAAATGCTGAAGCTGAAAATTGTCAAAATATCAGCTAAATGCCAAATTAGCTAAAAAAAAACTGAAAAAAATGTCTAAATTAGCCAAAAGCAGCTAGCATATTGCTAAATTAAAAGCTAAATTCTAAATTACCCTAAACAACTTTCAAGATTACTGAAAGTTTGAGTTTTTATGTGCCGAAATACTCACGGAAAGGAACAAGAGAATTATTATAGTTTAGCTTAGTTTTATTTTTTTCATTTTCATAGCACACAACCAAATCTTACAGGATAATCTCGTCCTTGGTGAAAATGAAAGGGGACAGAAAGAAGAAGACTTATTGTCTCGGCACCATTTAACTAAATCTATCAAGCTTTTCTCTTTGTATCTTAACAATAATATGTCAACTGGCTGGAAAAAAGCAACAAAAGCTGACAAATAAATACAAAGAAACAAAAACAGTAAAAACAAAAAAATAAACCAAGTGCCTTAGAATTTTATTTTAATTTTTTTGGTATTTAACCTGTTCCCAAGGACTTTATAATTCATAAAGTGTGAGCTGTAAAACATTCACATAAAAATGAATTGTTAAAACCATAATAAAGGAAAAAAAATCAGAAAAGGTAGGCACTATGGGGCATTGCTGGTTGGATGATGACATTTGATTTTTGACAGTTGAGTTTTTTCAAATACGTCTTTAATAAAGAGAAATGTTTTGAAATGTGAGTAAAAAAAAGATTATTTATGATACAAAAATCTGCATGAAATTGTCTTTTGGCGATTAGGCTCTGGGCTCACCAACCAACAAATCACTTCATTTATTTAGCACTTTCATCAACATGCTGTTGAACACAATTTGCTATGTGAAAAGAATTAACAAAACAAATTAACACTGTGGCTAAAATTTGACGTCTTTCTCGTGGTGAGAGAATCGATAAGCTTGCATCATAGATGGATAAACCCCAGACCTTAGACGCTGATAGTGGTTAAAGGGTCAGACCATGAGTGGAGAACCGTCGAGAGATAAACGTCCATGAATTGTGATTGGCTGAGCAGAAAAGACGGGGAATTTAGCTGTTGGTTTAGAGTGAAGACTTAACTGATGAGTGATGCAAGAACCCAGCTTACCCGGACTCAGGTTGATCTTCCTACTGGTATTGAACCAAAGCTTCACGATTAGTTTGGAGCATGTCCTTCATGCCAAACAACCTTTGGTTGAAATGATGGGAAAATGGCATCATCCAATCAAAGACCTTCAACTACCGTTTCCAGTTTCCTCTTTTGTTTTATTTTTTAACTTTTCATTTTGATTTTTTTTTTATTACTATTTACTTTTTATGAAAATGGGGGACAAATATAACTAAAAATTTTTTATATTGAGTGATTTGTTGGTGTAGTTTGGCCTCCATTTAGTTGCAGAGCTAGAATATATAAAGTCGGAGGAAGAAGTCTTTGGTTGGGGACAAATGGGAAAACCAGAGTGGGTCATCATAACAAAAATAAAAAAATAAAATAAAAAAAGTATTTCAAACAGTGTTATTCCTGTTATTATCAATGGTAATATTAAATCAGCAGTTCGTGTAGCTGAGGTGCTAATATTAACACTTAAAAAATTGATTATTTTTCTGATTTTTGTCTAAAATTATGCAAAAATTAACAAAAAAATTGGGGGCAGCTTCCCCCTGCCCCCCTGAATTCACCACATTCTGCAACACGTAAAACTCTCAAGACAAACCTCTAAATCATTAATCTTATTAAACTTGGTAAACCTTAACTAAAGTTGTACACAAAACCAACAAATTTCTGGTTCTGTTTTTCCTGCAACAACAAGCTCAAACCATTAAATCATTTATAGTTTGTTAAATCAGCACTATCGATGAGTCTGTGGCTGGTAAATAAATGTTTTAAAGCTTCAAATCTTTAATCTTCACAAAATTAATCTTCTCATTATTGCTTTTCAAACTGAACTGATAGCATAAGCTCTGCATGTGCATTTCTTCTGTTTGTCAGGCTCAAAGGGTTGACTGTAATGAGGCTGAGTGCATCGTTGCTGGCCTGTTTCTTATGATCTGCTTTCCTTAAATAAATAAGAAAAGAATCCCTGTGCTTTGAGACTCTGGTCTAAAATCGGGGAGTCAAAGTGTCCTGACAAGAAAACCGTCTTTCTTTGTTGCCTTTTGGCTCTCCCCTCAGAGGTCGCCATAGCGAGTCATCCGCCTCCATCTCACACCAACACCAACCACCCCGCTGTCCTGAAAAGAAAACCAATGGAGAGATAGTTCAGAACTCCATCGTTCACATATTAACACAGTGAGCGAGTAGTTGTGTGTTTTTCAGTTTCCTATACAAAGATATTTAGGATTCTTGATTTTCTTTCCTTTTTTAAACAATTTTTTTTATATATTCTGCTAAGTTTTTCCTTCTGGCCTTTTCCAAATTCTTTAGCATGAGTTTTTAAAGCCAAGTTGTTCTCATTGTGTGTGTGTTTTTCAAATTATCTTCCAGCTTTCCTTCTGCTCTCTTTTTTACATTGTCATAGTTTGTGTATCAGAAAAATACACAAGCCATTTCCTGAAAAATTTAACGTTTTTGTCTGTACAATTGAAATACACAGAATCACAAAGCCACATAGACGATCACAATGTTACAAGGGCTTAAAGTATTCTAGACATAACACGACATATTGTCTAAACATTCAATACGTCAGTGCAGTTTCATACTGTCGACTATTTCTCTGCTATTTTCTCTGACCTTGTTGGAAAATGTGAAACGCATTGAGGCAAGATGGCAAGAAAAAGAGAAGAAGGTCATTAGAAGTGAGCAAAAAAAAGTTTGACTAAAATAAAAAAGCAATAATTTTGTGGGTATTTGGATACATTATATTTTTCATATGTGCAAAAGGAACTTTTGATTACAGCTGTCATGGATCGTGGTTGAGTTTTAACCTTAATATACACCATGTATTTATTAATTTTTTTATGTGAAGTTCAAGAACGCACCACAAACACACAAATGCCCACGGTGTTGATACTAGACTAGCAGGGAAGTAGGGGTTGGTGATTCGGGGAATCTGGATATCGATCCAATACTAAGTCGTTACAGGGCTAGTATTGCCGATATCAATAACTGATACTTTTTTTTCTTTATATGTTGTATTATAGACTAATTTCAGAAATATCAATTTTTTTGTTAAATAAATATATAATAAAACAGAGAACTGAGAATTTGGGCAAATACATTTTTTTTAGCTAATTACAGCAATTTGTTCTGAACATACATCGAATACAGAACATGTAAATTAATAATGGAATCATACTATTATTATAAGACGAAAACAGTAACTAGTACAGAATTTTTTTTTAATTTAACAAAAACGTAAGTAAAAGCACTGCTAACAACAAAAGCAACATTTTAATGAATACAAATATACACAACCCAACAGAAAATCCTGCCTTTATATGCAAATATGTGTCCCAATAATGACTCATACATAGCTAACGTTGACAGATTGGGCAGTTTCCCAAACAAATTGGGGTTTTTTTATTCAAATTGGGCTGTTTTTTGTAATCTATTAATCAATAGGCACTCTATTGTTAGTTGAAAACTTGATTTTCATTGTGTAATGATTATTTTTTTGTATTTTGATGATAACCAATGAGTATTACATATCTGTTACATGGTGTGCAATTGATGTTACTGTTTACTGAAATCATGAAATCATACTTTATGGGATCAATAAAAAAAAAAAACAACAACAAAAAAAAAAAACTTCTCTTTGATCTGATCAGAACCGGATTACATAACTATGCAAAACTGTGGAATTATATAAGTTCGCTTCCTCCCACTCCTTTTCAAGCTATAAATCAAACTCTACTTGACTTTAGTAAATAATTATGAAAATTAATTAACCAAACGTGGCATAAGTGTGTTTTGTTTTTGTTTGTTTTCCATCTGCTAATCAATACTTTTCATTATTTCTGTAATAAGTTTGAAATATGTGTTTTGTCTTGTATTTTTCACAATCTATGCTTGAAATAAAAAACGATCAATCAATCTAGCAACACTGCAGACAGAGTGTGCTTGAATGATGTAAATTCAAGTTAAATAGGTATTGAAGAAAAACTGCAACAAAAGTATCTAAAGTATCGATCTCATCACACTGGTATCGAAACTTCACCTTGGTATCAATACTATCGATATACACATACATACAGGTTTGTCACATTCCTTGAATCACTCATTTCCCCGTGTCACTGCCAAATCTGAGTCCCTGATTGGTCAAAATTTAAACGCAGCTCTACTGTGTGAACTACATTGTGTCACAAACTTTTCAACAAATGTCTTTATGGGTTCAGGTTGAAGGTTAAATTCTTTCAGGTTAAATTCTTTCTATACCTGAAGAAGAATGCTTCCACTGTATTTTTACAAGCTCCTTCACCTCCAAAGCACACGTGTATTTCTGATGGCAGCCTTGAAACTTTGCAAAGTTAATTGTAAGAGTTGAAAAGTCTTCAACTTCTGAACCTGAGAAGAAAAAGGGATAGGTAAAGTTATGAACTGCTTTCAAAGCTGTCCTAGATACTTGTATGTTCACAGTTTTCTGTATCATTGAAATCTACCGAGCCTTGGGCGTGACATTGAAAAAAAAAAAAAAAGCAATCAGCTCCCTCAAATATTTAATTTGCGCACACAAATTTAATTTATGTTGGCACATATCAAAGTTTTAAATGACATTTTGCAGGTTATCTTTAGATTACCATTTTGTGGGCATAAAATTTGTA
The DNA here is from genome assembly GCF_002922805.2 of Oryzias melastigma. Lineage (NCBI taxonomy): Eukaryota > Metazoa > Chordata > Actinopteri > Beloniformes > Adrianichthyidae > Oryzias > Oryzias melastigma. The sequence goes on from NC_050521.1 coordinate 18,810,826, forward strand.
TTTTGTGACAAAAATGAGCATTTTGTGAGCACAAATGAGTGCTTAGTGCACACTAATTTGTTTCTTGTGGGCATAAATTAGCATTGTACTGGCATTGTGTACACACAAATTATTATGTGTGCACAAATTTGCAGTTTAAATGCACACATTAGTATTTTATTAGTGTTCTCTGCGCACTTATTTGTATTATCTGAAACTTAGCATCTCAATTAGCATTTTGTGGACATAAATGAGGATTTTCATAAAAATTAATAATTTATGCAAATAAACTTTTAATAAATAAATGTAATTAACACAAAAGTTAGTATTTTGGTACTAAAATTAGAATTTTGGGTGCTCAAATTAGCATTTTGTTGGCACAAATTATTATTTTGTCGCCAAAAATTAGCATTTTATGTGCACAAATGTGTTTCTTGTGGCCACAAATGAGCAGTTTGAATGCACAAATTAGCTTTTCATTATCATAATGTGCACAGCAATTTGTATTATGTGTATGAAAAATTTGCATTTTTGTGGCCATAAATTAGTATTTTAAATAGTATTTTGTGCTCACAAATTATTATTTTTTTGCGCACAAATTTGCAAGTTGTGCACATTTAATTTTTTCAAAATAGTATTTTCAAAACTGCATTTTGTGCACAACTTGGCAATTTTATGGGCACAAATTCATATTTCTTGTGCACAAATTAGTACTGTGTGCTCAGAAAATGCTCATTGGGGTCCACAGAATATTAGTTTGAGAGAACAATTTAAACATTTTGTAACATTTTCATGAGGACAATTAAAAAGTAAACATTTTATTGTGTTTTCTTTATATTTTTTCCATAATTTGTTGGCTTTTTTTTTACATTGAAGAAAACTGGTCGTTGTTTTTTTTACATTCTTATACCAGTTGCTTTTTTATATTCCCAGAGCACGAACATGATGCTAGGTAATGGTCATATATGTGGTCAAACAAGTCATATTAAAAATAAAACATCAGCATGGTTTACATTTGTGCATTTATATTTTATGTTGTTGGAAGTCTTACATGTTGGATCCTAAACCTCCAGTACCTGAAACCCATGAAGGATATAGATTGTAGTGACATTCTTAGAATAAATGAAATTTTTTCTATTTCTTCTTTTTACCTCTATTATTTAAAATGTATATTTACACAATAACAGATCATTTCATGTGCAGAAATACACTGAACATCATCAAAAAATCCTCTACATTCTTTCTCACAAATATTGGAGGATTTATTTAAATTCACTAGTGAATCTCATTTCATTATCTCCATCTATTACAGGTCGACATATTTTCCATCTGACTGCAACACAGCTAATGCTTATTGTAAATCAGTTTGAGTTAAAGCAAAAATGAACAAGCGGGTAATTTTCTGCAATAAGTCTGACTAACTTTCTTTCGCCATTTTGTGCTCCACTGGTTCCCAGATAACGCAGACCTTGTGGAGGATCTTTGGACAATCATATGATCTCCCTCTAAAACTCCTCCAGGGGACTGAGCAAGAATTACACACGCGGCAAAGCTGTTACTTTATAAAATAACCACATGTTTATTCTGAAAATACAATCACTTCAACAGTGTCTTATTTTCTGAGAAAAAAAAACAAACAAAAACCGCTATTATCTCATTTTACAAGTTCTTAACTTTAGCGCTGTCCTTTCATTTTAAGATCCAAACTCTTCACTTTATTTAAGTCATTTAGAAAGATGATAAAATAGTGTTAAAAAATCATCTTTTATAGTCACTACTTTTTTTTCTTGGTTCTAAAAAAAAGCAAGACACAAAAAATATATAAAACACAACCCCCCACCACCACCACCAAAACCACCAAACACACACACAACATAATGTACCATAAAATGGCTCAGAAATAAAATTTAAAGTGGAACTCTGACTTATACTAAAGAGGGGAAACAATATTTTGGGGCTCACTTATCACTTATGCGGAGGATTCCTATTAGGAAAAACAAAAATGAAAATAAAATAAAATAAGTTCAAGTAAAAACTGGGATATAATAAATAATCCTTACCTTAATAGACAGATATACATCCTTAAAAGTGAATTAAAAAAAGACAAAATCAGTAAAAACAAAAGTATGAATACATATAATAATGTAAACATCAAATAAATACTAAATTTTACTTGAAAGTCGGATTTAAAAGGGCAGTCTTGAGCCTTCCCTTCAAGCAAACAAAAAATTCAATTTAGAGATCCACACACGATGGTTCATCTTTATTTAGTTAAAGTTTTAGAAATAATTTTTGAGAATAAGTTATGAAAGATTCCAATATTTTGATTATTTGTTTTTCCTTTCTATTAATGGTTTCATTTTTTTTTCCTGTTATTATTTTGAAAGTGTTGTATTTTTCTCTGCTGCATGTTTTGTTTTCTGTTCAAAGCTCTCATCAACACATAATGGTTTACCTTTTTTAATTTTCAGAAAATGTTTTTGAGAATAAGTTATGGCAGATTCTAATATTTTTGATTATTTGTTTTTCCTTTCTATTAATGGTTTGTTTTTTTTCTGTTTTATTTTGAAAGTGTTGTATTTTTCTCTGCTGCATGTTTTGTTTTCTGTTCAACGCTCTAATCAGACTCCTGGTTTTTATCATGAAGCCCATTTTTCATTGTTCATGATTGTCCTCTAAAACATTGCTGGAGGTTTGACTCTCATAGCTGTTTATCCGGGTTTGGATCTCCTGCTTGACTGCCGTCCAGGCCGCGGAGTGAGAAGCGCCGTCCTGAGAATGATGCAGACTCATGACTACGGCTTCACCTCCACTAACAGCAGCTCAAAGGGATGTGCTGGAAATGAAGCTCTTTATCTCAAATAGCAGCCTGCTGCTGAGAGGAGCTTACAGCACTGATTGTAGGACGAAGCATGGCAGCCAAATTTATAATATTTAGACCACCTTTCTTAAAGTCACAGACAAAAACCCAATTCAAATGATTTTATTAGTAAAATCACTTGTTCACAAACAAAAGCAAAGAAGGTTTTATCCTTACCTCAACTCTCTATAAAGGTTTAATCTTCCTATTTCACAGCGACAGATGTTTTCCACCAACTATGCAGAGCTTTCTGCTCTGAGCATTTGATGCAAATCTTTACCCCTCAGTGTTTAAAACAGACAACAGTCTTGTTTGAAGTGTAATTCTTTCGAAACCATAGGTTTATCCAGATGCAAGCCGCCCATTGATCTCCCTGTAAAGCCTGTTTATTTCTTCATCTGATTATAAAAGATGAGAGCCTGGTAGCCATCTCCTACTCGTTATTTTTCAATAATCGTACTAAAAAATGAAACATTTTACTCTTTTCCTTCTTTCTGAAATTTGAATTATCTAGAGGATGTAGGTGTTGCAAAACAATATCTTTCCATTCTTCTTGAGTGTCACATTTTTTACTTAACTGACATTTTTTTTAGGTTTGTAACATGTTATTGGGGCATTTTTCTCATGATGGAGAACACATGTAAAGACAATTAAACCTAAAATAGTATTTCTAAATATTTATTTATTGAATTAGGAGCAGAATAATAAAAAAAAGGGTTGGAAAAAGCTTGTAGTTGCACATAAGTGCTACAATTGACAGGCCATGAGCTCCCTGCATCCACTTACAGAAAAATAGATCCACTGACATCTTTGTTTTCCGAGTTGTCATCTGGCTTAAAACTGTACGGCTGAATAGCTCCAATATTGCTTGCCATTTTTGTTGCACTGGTTGGGGTTGTGAGAGATTATAAGCCAGCAGGAGAGAGTGTAAACAAAGTGATGATGGGAAATCAGGTTAGGATTACTTGTTTTATTTTATTTTATTTTATTTTATTTTTTGGCTAAAAACAGCATAATCATGATTAAAAGACCACTGGAAAGCTTTTAAAATAGATCAAAAGATAATAGAAGTGGGACTTTAAGATGATTCTACTGAAAAAACCCATACAAAATCATTGGTTTCTGTATATTTTATAAGATAGGTTGCATTATTTACTTAATAATGAGTTTTTATAGTTAAAAAAAATGCACAGGGCCTGCAGCTTGGTCTTAATCGCCCCCACAGGAAACAACATCTGAGCTTGGATCCAATTATTTAACGCTTTTGAAATCCCAAGGACTTAAGATGCTTTGCACAAAAGAATTAATTACAGCTTTCCAGCAAGTGCGCAATGAAATTCCCAGCATGCTCTCCGAGCTTCAACAGCTTTCGACTCTTTAAGTCGTTTTTTTTCCTCATTTGTTTGAAGAATTTCATCAGAGCTTTTATCAGATGACAGCTTGCTGTCCTTCATCAAAGCTTCAAGCACCTCAGCACACCTCACCTCTGTGCATCCTGCAGCTATTTCTGTCATAACCTTCAATCTGTGTGAGTGTGAGAAGTGAGGGCAGTGTTTTATGTGGCATACTCCCAACTTAAAAAAACAAACTGGCATAAAAAGATTTTAAGAAATGAATATTTTAAGCTTTGGCTGTAATAGTAAGACTTTTCTCTTGCGTTTCAGTGTAGATTGGTTATTCCTGGGTTAATTTTGAGTCCATTTGGTTGCTCTAAATGGCCTTTTCATTAGTCTATTATCCAAACAATGTTACTCACTGATAAGATCTTGGAAGTTTGAAGGTATTCCAAGGAAGAACAGTTGTTTATCCAGTTGCTGTCTGCAGTTTACCATTCTAGTAACTCTTAAGAACTAGGCGCCCTGACTACAGAAGAGAGATGTTCGTCTCAGATTGTTCTTTACATCCCATGCTTCTCGTTTTTGTTGAAGAATTTTTCTCTTCTGTTGAACCACAACAGGGTTAGCTTTGTTGACACAAG
>NC_050521.1:18816359-18903215 GCF_002922805.2 Oryzias melastigma
TAGTGACGCCTGTAATCAGAACGGATGTAGATACATTGATGCCTGCATTAGCAATAGCATCCATGATAAATGAAACAGAAAAAAAAAACATTCACACATCCAGGCTCCTGGCTAGCTCGCCAATTGTAACGCAGTTTTAAAACTAGGCGCTCTGACTACAGAAGAGAGATGTTCGTCTCAGGGAGCCCAGAGTGTGTGAATGAAAACGCAACAAGCAAGTAAAATAATCAATTGATTGTATTGACAAAACAAAAAGAAAAAAAATCAAAATCAAAACATCAATGTTTCTGTCCTGGAGTTGAGTGTCCAGAGCCTTTCAAACCTGGTTGCAGGTTTTATATTTTCAAGTTGAGTTCATGCGTCCTTTCAAGGCTTTAATTCAGGTGTCCTCCGTGAAATGTCCCAGACTGGTAGCTCGCCATCAGAAGAAGTAGTTCCTTTTTTTTTTTCCAATCCAGAGGAAAAACCTGACCGAAGAGCAGGTGGGAATGAATGTATGAAGGATTGTGTCCTGACACAGCAGAGATGTGCAGTTCCAAATGGTTCGACCAGAGCACGTCCGACCAGAGCACGTCCGACCACAGCAAGTGCAGCAGTGCCAGCAGCAGGATGAGGAAGCCGGAAGTGGTCTGATGACCTGGTTGTTTATAGAGGAAGTGCCCTCCAAAATAAAAGCACAGCAGGTGGTGCATATTCTGCTAATGAGTGTCACATGTTGGGGTTACACATGCCAAATGCTAAGAAAGGTTTGGACTAAATTGGAGTCACAAGTGGAACAGACTATAACTAATGTTCAGCAAGAACTCAAACTAGTTAGTTATAAACTGTTGTGTTGATATTTTCTGCCAATGGGAAATCATCTAAAAGTTGCTGAACTGCTAGCAGTTTTAGGATTTTGAAGGTTATTACATTTAAAAATTCTAAAGTTTTGGGAAAAGACCATATGAATGAGGGTGTAAAATAAAAAAATCCACTTTTTTCATTAATTTCTGAGTAAAATATGTCCTCAAATATTTCATCTGCTCTTTTTTATCCTTAGACAAACAACTTTAGTTTTGCAAGGTTTCTCTGCATTTTTAAAAACCCATTAAGCAGAATTGATGGCAAATTAAGGAAAGTTCAACTCTGAAATGTGGAAATTACTTTTTCAGGGTAAAAAAAAAATGACTGCAACAATCAGGTACTGTAAACTCAAAAGTGACTTAGTCACAACTTACCTGTTGTGGGCTGAAAAATGGGCAAACTTGTACTGGGCATGCAGGTGTGCCTTAGAAAATATCGTCATGAACCGTATAGTGAACCTGTAGAGCAAAAATGTTTGTGCATATTTTTTTTCAGAGCATGCAGTGAGCAACGGGTCATGGTTGACACTTATACAACACGCAGGGTAAGTAAAGTTGAAGTAAGTGAGACGCAGGCATGTTGGACAGATTTTTGGATACCTTCTAATCCTGCAGATTGCAATTCATAAAGTTAAGTCAAGTAGTCAAGTCAAGCAGGCTTTTATTTGTCAAATATGCTGAGTACAGGGCATACAAAGCACAGATGAAATTTCTTCCTCTCCTCCCTTTGTGCAAACAGCAACACTAATTACAGTAATAATAATAATAAGAATAATACGAATAAAAAAGATGAATGTAAACATAAAGTGCTGTTCACTTGATTTGTGCATTCTCCTTGCATGCCCCGTACAGGTTTACCTTTTTTTTTTTTTTTTACGAGTACTGTTACAATGGAAACACTAAAAAAAACGAACAAGATTGTACTGGAGCGCTCTGTGGAAACGAGGCTTAAGTGATCCAAAATAGACTAGTACTCTTTAACAATGAGTAAAAATTTCATACAACATGTATATTTGATAGCAAGTATAAAGCCCATTTATGGTACCTTTCAGAAAATGGCAAAAATTGATAAGTATTTAGCTGAATCTATGCAATAAAAATGGTCATAGTCACGCTCAGGAGTATTTGTTTTCCCTCCTTGATGCTGTGAGTCAAACAGGGAAACATTGGGTCCCATTTTACTTGGATTCAAACCCAACTGTGCAATTCTCAGCTGCTTGTTCTTCATAAATTGTTTTCTGTTCCTGTGTCCTCTGGTTTCTGTTGCCAAACCGTGTTTGGTTTAGGCTCAAATTTGATTTATTTCCAATTTAATTAATACTGTACATTTGTGGTATCATATATGTTTTTTTTGTATATTTAAGTATTTTGTTGTATAGTTTTTAGTCATAAAGTATTTTTTATTGCAATTAGAAGTTGTTGAATATCATTATTTTGTTTACAAATGCTACATTAACACTAAATTATTCAAGAATTACCGATAGTTTCCAAGGATAGTTGAGTAAAGTGTGTAACTAGTAGTTTAAAAGATCTAAAACACTAATTTGCCTGCATCTAGGTTTGTTGAATAGTCAACATTTGAGTTCTCATGTGCCTTAACGTCAGCAAAAGCCTTATTTTTTCAAATCTGAGGAGATCACCTGCTACTTTAGGAAGCCACAAAACCACACACATTCCTGAAAGTCAGTAATTAGTTGTAACAGGAGTTCTTTGAAAGCACATGCTCGCCTGCTTTCAGAACATCAATGAATCTTCTTCGTAAGCGTTCTCTTTTACTCTCCCTTGAAAGCTGCATCTTTAAAATCCTTTGTCCAAAATGAATCCTCTATCTTTCATCGTCAAGTGTCCAAACATTTTAATCCCATAACTCTTTCTTCGTCTTTAGCATACTGGGTTTATCTTTGCATCTTCACCTTTTGGCGGTATCACTATCTCCAAACCATACATCACTGCCGCCCCACTGCCATCTTTTAAACCTATCCTTTCAGTGTTACTGCTATTGTTCTGTTGCTCTTCACCTCTGACACTCATATCCACTTCATCTGTCCTCCCTTTCTTTCATTCATGAGCTCCTCAATGTCTTCACCCCTCACCCTTACAGATTTTCCATCTCCATTTCTCTGTCTAGACATCAACATGTCCTGCCTCTTTAATGTAAGTCTTTATTCATTTATGTCCCCGGGCTGACACGATCCATCTAGATCTCAGAAGTCATCACACAATGCAGTCTCCAGTGCTGCTGAGTGACATTTCCATCTAAAGTCACCTTCTATTCTCCAGTGATTCTCAGATCGCATCTTCTGCATACTTTTTCTTAGAGCACTTCAGCTTAGGACCAGTGGAAGTCAACAGCAATTTTCTTAGTGGCTCACTTGAAGTTGAGGAACATTTCTACGGAGCAAGTTCAGCCTCTCGACTTAGATTTCTACTTTCCACCTCCATCTGAAAATCCCTTCACTCTCCAGGATTACATTTCTCTTCCTTTCGTATCATCTAAAGATTATTTTCCCTTCAATATACTCCGCAGTAGGGTAGATTGGATCCACCAGCGATGCTCAGAACTTTGCTTTCCGTTCCACCTTATATAAACACTTAAGATATCTGCCTCTCCACCATATCCAGAAGATCTCTCCCTTCACTGCTCACTGTCTTTACAAGAGACTTTCTACCATCAATGCCTTCTTCAACAAGTTTCCATTGGGGGCTCCTCGCCTCCATCAGTGAACAGAACTTCTAAAATGCAATAAATAATACACTTAGCATTGCAAAAAAGTGCCAATTTACATGTTATTTAAAAGTTAAATGTTGCTCACTTATGTATTATCTGATGCTAATAAATCGTACCTTATTATAAAGTGTTGCCAACTGTTTTTTAAATGCAAAGATTTAAAGCTTTTTTTAGACATTCAATATATTTTACTAAGTTTTAAGTTATTTTAACTGCTCTTTGCTCTACACCTTTTCTAAAAATCTGTCTAGAATTTTGACTCTCATTAAGAACTAGGACCCAGAAATATGAAAATCATTATTAAAATGAGTCATAATCCTTTTGCCCCACACTCTAGATTTTAAGAACTCAAATAGAACTGTTTCAAATTTGCGTGGCCCGCCTGTCTTTTAGCGGCGAATTCGCTGCTCACCGGCTGCCTGAGCTTGACGCCGCAGCCACATGTGTCAAGAGCAACCAGCTGATGTTTTTAGGACAATTGCTACATGGGGCGGAGTTTGTGGGTATCTCAAAATGTATGGAAGACACATATGATGTTGAGAATTCAAATTTGGGTAGGCTATTTATCGTGAAGAGTTCTACAAAATCATCCATAATCACATCTTCATGTTTGGGTTTATGTAATCATTCAACACTGAACTATTTTCATTTGAATTATTTGCATGTTTAGATGATTTTGGACTTTTTATGTTTCGTTTTTAGTAACTTTATTTAATTAAGCCAATGTTTTATTGTAGGGTTTTGAAGTAAATTACATTTCATTTCACTATACTTTTATTATGTGTATTTACTGTATGCAACACAACATTCCACTGATTATACACTGTAAAGCGCAGTTCTTTCCATGTCCAGTACACCAAATTTAGTAAATATGTGTATTTTTTTTGTCCTGAGAGGTTAATTAAAGCTTTTTTTAATCAAAATTGAGATCCTATTAATTTATATCTAAAATCCCACATTTATATCTAATATCCTTTAAAGTTAAAACCACATTTTGACATCTAAAAAAAAGCAAACCAATTATCTCCATCTTTGGATGCCTGAAACATGTATTATTTCTGCCTCCTTTTCCCTTGCTGTATCCATTTTCCTCAGTTCTCGCTTTAACTGCTCTGGCTCCCTGGCAAACAGATTACTCCCCAAAGCCCTGCTGTCCATCAGATCTCTGACATTCATTGGCTCAGACAGCATGTGAGGGTGAAAACTGATCGTTTTATGGTCAAAGCTGAAACTGAAGCTGACTGTATCCATGGCTCCTCCGATGGGGAACAGCTTTCAGTAGTGGACCTGAAATGTGGGAATTAGAGGGGCTCCCCCTGGACCTGCAGGACAGCTGGGAGGTGATTAGGATTCCTCCCCTGGATATATTTTATTAGACACACAGTAGACACACCAGACAGAAGGGGAGACCTTTAGGCAGCCCAAGGGCACAGACAAGGTAAACAAAAGTTACCTGAAAAATGACACACTTTTAAGGTTTGGCTTAAATAGCAAGTATTGTAATTTAAAATGCTACTCCGATAATTTTTTGATCTATTTTCAAAGTGTTCCCATATTAATTATGATTGTGCTATTTTTTGCTAGAATCAAAACAGTTGTGTTGTTTTCAGATTCTGCAGAGCGACAGAAGTTCATTAAAAATTCGCCTATGAGTTGTAGATGGAACTCTTGGTGTAGAGTTTTCCCATCATCCCTTTGTTTACACTCTCCTGTTAGCTTATTTTCCACTGAGGGTCCGGTCCGCTAAAGAGTAGTACGGCACGGAGTGGTAGACTCTGGCGAGCGTTTCCACTCAGTTAAGCCATGCTCCCACTGAGCACTTTATTTTCACAGCACATGCGTGGTGAAGACCGCTAGCATATCATTGTGTCATTGAAGTGCAACAACTAGAAAAGCAACAACAATGGAGGTCATCCAGTAGTTTGTATTTTTCCTGCTTCATTTTTTGTACGTTGTGCACAGCATGAATTTAATGTTGATTGATAGAACTAAGAAGAATATCACCATAAAGAGGAAAACGGAAACGCTAGCTTAGCGCTATATTGGTGCTTTCTAATGTCGTCATCACTTTTTGCCAGTTAACCCAGCCAACAAGGCCTAGTGGTTTAAAATTGAGCAGAATATGTGGGCCCCAAATGGGTTTGTCCACAGTTTTCGTGGTGGCCCCACCTGTGTATGCCCTCCTTGGTTTTGCTGCCCAGGGACCAGACCTTGGGAGGGGGAGCTCGCCAGTATGGGCTGATTTAGCAGAGAGTTTTACGCTAGATGCCCTTCCTGACACAACCCTGTATTTGAGAGGCACAGGGGAACCCAGTTAGTTAACAGCGTCAAGGGTTTTGCCGAAGGACCCACACTGGATTAAGCTCAAAGTATGTCCTAGGATTAAACCCAGGTTCCTGACACCAAACCTTGCAGTTCTTCAAAAGACCACTGGAGGCAGCTGTTTCCCATTAAAACAAATCTGACTTTACACCCAAAACAGACATATTTATAGTCTTAAGTCACTGAACATGTATATGTGTTACCTTACTAGTGTTGAATACAAAAATGGAGGTATGAATTCATTTTTCAAACCCCCCGTTCAGTTTTTTTTAAAGGCATGTTTAATACTTGATTAGATTCATTGGCCATCCCACCAGAGCTTCAAGCTTTACTCCAGTTGGTGACGCCAAAGATTATCTGTCTATTGTATTTAAATCTACAGTAGAGACAGGCTTTTTTTTACACTCACATATTGTATTTCACTAAAGATTTAGGAAAGCGGATTATGAAATGTCATTTTCCTCAGGATATCATATATTAGCTTCCATTTAATCATGATTCCAGCAATGAGGGCCACCCTTAATTTCAAATCTAAAACATCAATCATTTTTATGCCTGAGGTAAACTGAACTTTAACTTAGTAAATGAAAAACAAATTGTAGGGCAGAGATCAACATTTCCCTCCAAACTAATGTAATTTTCATCTTTTTTTTTTTCTTGTTTTTTTCTGCCATCAGCTTCCTGCTGCTGCTCCAGGGTTTTATCGTTTGATGGCTCACATATCTGCTGCAGTCTGGTTTCAGTACAGAGCAGCAGAATATAGTGAACCATGACGATTTATGAAGAATATTGGCACAGAAGCATAAACAAAAATATAAATATTGATTAAAGAGAAAAATGAACACTGTAAAAAAAATCAGAATGATATTTCATTGTCTCCAAACAACATTTTTCCCTGGCTGTACCTAGAAATTCTATCCATAGACTATGAACAGAACTGGTGATAAAGGGCAGCCCTGGGAACAGGTCCAGCTACGCAAACCAAACTCCTTTTCTGGTCACAGAAACTGGACAGGATTTCCTCTCTGTTCTTTGCAGATGATGTTGTCCTTCATCGAGCCAGGGGCATCTTTGCTTAGACTGCAAGAAGAATTTATTTGTACATACAGGGACACTTAATCAGAATTATGTATTAGCTGTCAGTGATCAATTTCCCCTAAAAAGATCATATATTCAATAATGTGGGTGGACCAAATTCCTCTTCATTGGACTGATGTTTTGATGAATTTGCTCAACTTTATCAACAATAAATTTCTCTAAAGAATGAAAATCGTAGTTTTGAAAAATGTGATCAACCCCCTCAGGAAACATATTAAGACTAATTTTACTTTTAATTGTTACTGCTTTCTAATGTCAATTCAACTATGAGTGGATTCAAACACAAAAAAAGCTGTCAAAATACAGAAAATATTAGGCAATTATTTGAAAAAAAATAATGATAAAGTTGTATACTTTTCACTACATCTGCAAGGAGAATCATTAAAATGTTTGTTGATGAACTAAACCCTAAAAGTGAAGATTTTATTCTATTTGATTCAATGAAGGCTTCTTAAACAGAATAGATTTGTACAAAATCAAGCTTTCAGATGACAAACTGAGTAGAAAGTCAAAGACATTTAAATAATGGTAATTTTAAAATATCCAGATAAGCTGGAAAGTAAATTAGCAGTTTGAATAAAGCGTCACTAATGTCACCGATGGAGAGCTCTGACTTCTTTGTCTTCCTTCACAGCTTTTAAATAATACCTCCTAGACTCCTGAAGGCTTGCTTGTGTCATAAGCAGTGACAGACTACACTGCCATATTTCTGTTGATAATTATTTGCCAAACTTATAGAATGAATGGGATCTATTATAGTCTTTTCACATTTTTCACAACTATAATCAAAGTACAAAGCAGTCTGTCTTGCAGCGACGCCCTCTGCTGCTTCTGTCAGCTTTTCGTGACATAATTATGATTTTCTGCAGGCTTTATAATATATCTCTATATTTTTTTTTCTTCATTTCATCTGTCTCAGTGTTTTTATTCCATGAATACTACATGTCTGAATGCAGTTCATTCTCCGAGTCCACTGCTGACTGTGTGAAGTGGGAGCACAAGTGCAGATCAGTCAGCAGTCCAGTCATAAACAAACGTAAAACAGCTTATTTTCACCTCAAGATGGTGGAAAACAATCAGCATGTTGTATTGATCCCGCCGGGCCCACAGGACCTTTTGAATTAGAGCTCACCGTCTCCACAACGAGAGCTCTCATCTCTCTGTTGCATCTGAGGAGTCACGCAGTGTCTGTGCGGTCTCGGCATCATCAGTATGCAGCATGCATTCCTGCAGGTCGGCAAATAACTCTGTGGCATGCCCCCACCCCCACTCTCCCTCCACCTCTTTGTTGATCCATACCTCATTGCTATATTTATGAGCGATACACAGGATTCAGTGCAGTTGTTGCAATCAGCCAGCAGTGAGTGCAGACTTTTTTTTTCTTCTTTTTTTCCCCTCCACTGGCTGTAAAATGTAAAGAATAATTTGCTGATGCAGGTTGTGGTCAAGTGAGTTTATTTGATCACTTTTTTTTTTTCAAATAAGTTTCCGTCCTGAAGTTACCAACTAAAGTTTTCTGCAATTTTTATTTACACCTGCAACTTGGCTTTCAGCAAGAAACACAAAACTGCTGGAACTCCAGACACCATGTAAAAGTTTTAGTTACTTAAAAAAAGATACTAAAAGAAAAACAACTTCAGATGAAATCAGCCCTCGCTTTAAAAAAAAAGGGGGAAGCGACTTAAAAAAATCCTAAAATACATCCAGTTTTGGTGTTGATGTTCAGTTTGTTAATATAGTGTTACATTTAAACCAGATTTTGACAAATAAGAAGCAAAATGCAGAAAATATCCAGAGATTTTTAAATGTTTACACTTCCCTTAGTAAAAAAGTACTTTATAAAGTAAAACAAAGTGTACTACGAGTATACTAAGCTTATACTAAAAGTGAGACATTTTTACTTAAAGTTTACTTTTTAAATACTTCTTGAAATGTTTCAATTCAGTCTGAGAAAGTATTGAGTACTTCCTATAAATATATAGTCTAAAGTAGTCTTGATATACTCACGTAAACTTCAATTGTACTACTTTTTACAAAAGGTTACCAATTTACTTTTTTAAATTCATGTTAGTGTCAACAATGTTTGTCCTAAATTCCACTCTATCAAAACACTTTCTTCACATAAAATCATCAAAAACTGTCAACTAATGTTATTATATATTTAATGTTTAAAAATATTGACTGAGATTCAAAAATACAATCTATAATTTTGGATTTAGCTTCGTATTGGAAACATTTTGGATTTAATTTGACTAATTAAGTAATATTAAAGCTAATAATTTGTCAGTTTATTTAAAAATATATAAAACTAAATGGTTCTTGCTGATGGGATTTGTGAAAATAATATCCTTGAAGCTTCCCCAGTTACTTAATATGCATTTATTTCCACCTGCTGGTTGGAAGATAACACTGCACATAATCGTCTCCTCTTTTTGTCAGCCTGTGATACAAATCTAAATTACTGCAGCAAAACACAGACTATGGGAGGGAGTGAGCACGCATGTAAAATCTGAGCATATTTATATTATATACTGCGGTTAGTGGAGCATATTACAGGCTGCCTCCAGGGTTTATAGAGGTTGTAAAAACAGGCGGTTTCAGGCCTGAGCTGATTTGTGTCTCTGTTCTCAGGTGTTCCTCCGTGTAATCTTGCCCAGGACATCCCCCTTTTGATATGCATTGTAAATTTCTCTCCAACAACATTCCTAAAGTCCCGTTTGAATTAAGTCTGTCATCTAAACCTTTTCTGATGTTAAACTACCAGGAATAAATCAGGTTGTGCCTCCCCCTCTTGTGGATTAACGTAATATTACATAGGTTTGCAGTCATAATGGCCAAACCGAGCCTGAAAAAAGACAACAGAAGTCGTGTGTGTGGGGGGGAAAAAAAGAAGGCTCTGCAAGAACTGTACTGATGTTTCATCTTGGTAAATTATCACAGACATCCTCCTCGGTGAGCATAATGTGGAGTTATGAAGCTGCTTTTTGCGATTGCGACGACACGGAAAGTGAGGAAATCAATGTCAGGATGGAAGTAGCTCTTTTATTTCCTGTGGATTGTGGTGTATTGTTGATTGAACGCTCAGACTCATTCAGAACCAAGATTGCCTCTCCTCTTTACAAGCAGCTCCGGCTTGGATTGACACTCAGTCTCATGATGCTGGTAAAAATAGCTTTATTCTCAACAGGCTAGATTTAATTTAGCAGGGCCGTGTCTGCACGGTCGTGGCAAAAAAAGGAAAGGGTGTATTCATAAGATAGATTCCACATTGAGATAAAGGCAGGTTCTCAGTGATTTTTCATTAAACTGCTACAATGATCCCTGCAGCACCATGTGACCGTTTTCTTAAAATGCATGTGTTTTTTTGAGGGAGATTTAACAGTGAAGACGGGGGCTCTGTGTAGCAAAAGTTTCCCCATGCGTTCAGAGTTTTTCCTCTTTAATCTCACATGGCAACGCTCTGGAGCCTGGCTGCAAAGGGTGGGTGCCTGTGTGAGTTATGGCTTGCCAGTTTTTCGGGATTGTTTTAGAAAAATGAGTGAAAGGAAAAAATATTCCCCAAGAGCACAATAAAGCTGAAAACCTGTATCAGCTCAGAGTAAGACTGGTTATCCCAGGTGTTTATCTGGTTTAATACAAGACAGAAGAAGTGGAGGGAGCCCTCGGGAGTGACAGGAAAAGGTGGAGGAAGAGTGTATTTTGTTTTGAGACCTAAATGTTAAAGTACGCCTGGATTTATTCTGTTTTCTTGCAGACTTTTTTCATGATTGCACGCCCTTCTGTGTGTTTGTGCTGCACAACAGCTGGTGGAAGCAACAAAGAATGAAATGACAAATCAGGTGACGTTGAAAACTTAATGGCGGAGTTCCAATGGTTGATTCTTATCCAGCTTTGAGATGAAAATATTCACCCGCTATTTTGGATCAAGGGGGCTCGGCAGAGCTTAACTTCTGCTAACGATGCTGTCGCCTGAATTGGGCCTCTGCTTGGGTGGGCTGAGAATAACCAGACATCTGTCTATCATTCGTGTCCCTGAAGGCAAATTCTCTATAATCGTTTTGTGTTTGTTCCTTCCACTTCCCATTTGGACAATGATTGACTCCACGCCTCCCGTTCCCTCATAACAACAAAATAATTTACCTGGCTGTTATCAAGAGGCAGATAATGGAAAAGAAAATAAACTTCAATCGCAGCTTTGTTATGCCGGAAGACAAAATTCAAATGCTCAAGTTGTTTGTTGGGGAGCAGAAGGAAAAGACTCTGCATGTGTCGCTTTCCGTCTTTTCTTGTCTCTGTTGTGTTTAGCGTGTTGGCGTCCACATGGCTTTGTGTGCCGGGGTCTTATGTACAAGAGTCCACCCCGGTATTGTAAATAACGGGGCTTAGATCAGCTGTTATGCCTGCTGCTGCTTCCAAAGAGAGAGCAGCTTTCCCCCCTTTTGGGTTTTACAGAGGAGCTATCAAGAGCATCAAAACTCTGACGTTGTACAACCAAACAATGGGCCAAACTCTGACTACATGTACAAGGTAAAAATAGCTTCAGAAAACTAATAATAGGCCTCTCTCTTTAATTTTTATCAACTGGAAAATTCAACTTTTCAAGAAGATTGCAAAGCAAGACCAACTGATAGCTAGTAAGAGTTTAATGTCAAGATCTCTAAAGTTCACTTTTCAATTTTACTCTGGATTATTGAGAATTAAATTCCAGATTTATGACAGAGTTGGAGAACATAAGGGACATAAAATAAGATTTCCTTATTCTGCTCCCTTTCATTACCTCTAGAGAGGAGTATTATGTTTATGTTTTTCCTGTAAAAATGAATAAAAATAAAATAAATAAAAAACATATGATATAGTTGTTGAAAATTAGGCTACAAAAAAGGCTAAAAAAAAACGTAACATGTTTGGAAAGTGCGTTTCATTGACTTGTCTGGATTTTAGATAAAATACAACACAAGAAAACAAGAAACCAATTACAGTTTTTTTTGTGAGTTTGACAAGTTCCTGTAGTATTTTTCTAATAATGGAGGACATGTATAATATATTTTAGATTAAATCTGCGTTTTTGAGTATTTCTTGAGTCAAATCGTGTCGGAGGCTGACTTCTGCACTAAAAGTCCTGTCCATAACTCAGAAGCAAATTTCTAATAAGCTCCTGCAGATCTGCAGAAAATATGTCGACAGAGTTTTTTCATTTTTGTTAAAAACTGCCTAATCATAATTAAAAGACCACAAGGAATTATTTAAACAACAAAACAATTTAGTTTGAGTGGGACTTGAAACATTATCATTTATTTTATTTTTTTTTGCAAGTTTTAGCTAGAAGATAAATTGAGAAAATACTAAGAAAGAAAACTGCAATGATGTTATTCTTCTTATGTCTCTCCTGAAGCTAAAGAAATTATTTCATAGTCTGTTTAAATAGGTCAGGCATAGAAGTCTGCTTTTCTTCATTGGTTTTTAAAATCTGACTATCATGTTTTTTATTTTTTGTTTTCAATCAAAGCGACAGTTTGTCTCAATGATGGTTAAAGAAGAAAATCTACAACACAGAACTAAACTTTTCACGTTTGCTACAAACTCATAGAATTAACTTATTTTCAGCAGACTTCTGGCCAATTACCATTTCGATTTTGTTGCATTTCCAGATTCATATTTGTTTAAGATAAAAAAAAAATTGGGGAAAAAAATTAATGGCAGAATTTTTGGGTGCAAAAAGTAAACTGCATCCACTGCTGTCTTGTATAAATATGTGTTGTGAAGACACAAGGTTATTTTGGAGGGTTCAAGAGGGAGAAACTGTTGCAAAGCCAACCTCAGAAGAGCTATGAACTTAGATTTTGACCTTTAGACTATGTTTATTGGAAATACACAACACTGTAGATGCACAAGTTTCCTTGAAATATGCAAAAATCTTGACAGACCTGCTCTCCTTTAAAGTTTATGCTGAAACTCCCATCGCAGTCTGTCCAGTTTTGGTTGTTAAACGCACAAACATTTACATTTCGTTTTGAAATGCACTGCCACAGTGTTTAACGATGAAAACGGTCTGAGCACAAGCAGCGACAAGCCGCCTTCAGCCACTGTGGAGGATAACAGAGGTGAAGGACTGCCAAACAGCAGTACACTCTTCTGCTCATCACGTGTGCTTTCCTTCACACTCTGTCTCTCTTTGGCTCTCATTCTTACACCCTGTAACACTGTTATTTCATTTTGAGCTGCTGTTTTAGGGTGCAGTGTCATTACCTGTCTGTCATGAATCATGCAGCCATGTCAGGGAGTGACTGCTGCTCTGTATTATCTGGCTATCGTGGCATACAAGACAAAAGGTCAAATATTAAAGGTCAAAAAACAGTTGCCACTAACTAGGTTTTTATTAAAATGAGTTTCCAAGAACCAAAATGACACATTTTAGGGGCCTATATATAGAATAAAAAATTCTCCTCCAGAAGGGAAACTTATCAAGTCAGAGGGCAAAAATGACAGGAGCCAGAGCTTTGCCTGGAGACTATTTCTGCATGTGCCAAGGTAGTACAAAAACTGGAAATTCTTATTATACGTTGCAACTCAGTTTACGAAAAAAAAAAAAAAAGATGTCAAAATTGATTGAAAAGACAAACTTTTGACATTACACAGTAAAAGAGCCTTTATCTCATCTTTCTTTAATATAATGGCTTTTTGAAAAGTTTGAATACTTAGAGTGTATTTGAGTTTAGGAAGTGCTCACAATCCAAATTAGACAATATAATATTGGCAGCAAGTAAACAAATATTCTGAATTTTTTATACTTTTCCAATTTAAAAACTTCCGTCTTTAATTTCAACATGTCGACCGTGGGATGATGGCCATTTTTCCTGTAATTGACAGGTGTCTATCAGTAGGTTCTATTGCATAGTTTTATTTTAACAACACTAAATATTGACGAGACTTACAGTTAAACTCAACTTTCTATTACTATAATTTTTTAAAACAATGAAAAAAAGGAAAGATACATTTGTTTTAGTGAGCTAAATTTTGACCTGCAATAGGCTGGCAAACTCGGTGTGCCCTGCCCAGCAGAAGCTAGGATAGGCTCCAGCAACCTTAACACGTATTTCATTTTTTTAAAATGGTTTATTTGGTTTTACATACACTGAATGTTTTACATTTGGCATTGAGGCAATCCTGATAGTAAACCTTAAGAAGGGGCTCTGGAAAAAAATTAAACACCTAGATATTAATGTGCAAATCAAAGAAAAATTCTACTAAAATTAATATTGCAAACATTTGTGAACATAATAATTTGGAATTAACCCCCCTTTTTCTCCTGAAACTGCATCGTTTGGCCTTCACCAGGTCGTCAATATCAGGTTTCAAATCCTGTTTAACAACACCTTTCAATGTCATTCAAATGTGTAAAAAACAAAGAAATGTCCAAAAACCTTTTCCTGCGTTGGCTGTTTTTCATTTGCTTCTCCAAGAGGTAGAATTGCGGTCATTACTTTTAAAGAGCTATAACTCGCCACAGGAATGCCTTTTTTATTGTTGCTTTTTGTAAAACATCCTTATATTTTTTTCTCTTCCTGACTGGGCCGGATTTAACCATCTGGCAGGCTGGACACTGGTCTTCGTTAACACAGGTAAATGTAGATTTACCAGATTTTGGACGTCATTTTTGCACAATGACATCACCAACAGGGCTGCACGGTGGCGCAAGTGGTTAGCGCTCTCGCCTCACAGCGATACATAACAACAGTGTTGGTATAACTTTAAAAAGGTCATGCTACAACAAAAAGTCATTACTTACCTCTGTGCTTCAGATCACATGTCCTCCGCGGCACAGCACAACAGGAACTCCCTCGCGAGGGAGCGGTCTGTATCCCTCCGCTTGGAGGGGAGGGTGATAAAAAATATATTTCGGACACCACTTGCACTTCACAAGCCCCTTCAAATGGAGGGGTAGAGAGATTTGGATTAGGCCGTGTTGAGTTAATAGTCTGGGGATGGCTCCCCCTGGTGACCAGAGGGGGAGACAGAGCTTTGACTCCTGACTGCTACTACAAAAAAAGCAAAAGAAGAAGAAGCTACTTCCTGTTTGTCCAGTGTAGCTATGTCTGAATTCCCCCCTACTCACTATTATATAGTGCGTTCGCCATTGTGTAGAGCTGTTGGAATCTACTAATTCCAAAATCAAGTGCACTGGAAACATTTCCCAGAAGTCTTTGAGAAAAACTAGTGTGCATCAATGCTTACTACATTAGTGAATATAACCACAATGTATTGCGGTTGAACTTTTTTTTTATATAAAGGATCCACATTTTCATCGTCAGAACTCAGTGGAGTCAAAAATAGACAATGTGAATTGTTCGTATTTATTTGATTTTCACTTTGTGAAATCAGTGACGTTAAATCCGACGTTTTGAAAAGTGAAAGAAAAGTAGTGAGCATCATGTTCGAATTGCTTTTAAATTCATTTTATTGTTTGTTTTTTATTTTATTTTTTAATTAAATACAACCATTTACCTCAATCTGTAATGGATATGACTTTTTTTGTTGTTTTTAAGTAATTTTTAAGCTCACACAAGTATTTTAACAGACATGCACATGTTATGAAATGTAATTTTTGCTGGTAAAAGTTAAAAAAAAGCAAATAGTTTTCAGCAGTCTGATCACTGCAGAGCTAATGCGGTCTGCTGGATGACTGTGCCTTCATCAGGTATGCGGGTCACTATGAAACTCAGAGTGACCCGCATACCTGATGAAGCATTGTGAACACAGCTCTGGGTTAGGCATGCCCAGATTTTTTTCTTTACTCTACAGTGACACACACAAACAAGTCTAAACAAAGGAAGTCTCCTTTTCTCTCCCCTCATTTCATTACTTTATGCAGCACTGTCATCTCAGCCCACACCTTGTTATGGCGATTGAAAAAAAAACCCAAAAACGAGGATATATTTTTACTTTTAGGTGTAAATCATGATATTTTTCCATTTTAAAGACATCCCACCTCATTATTTTTCCTATTTACGACAGATTCCAGTTAATCATAGTCGTATTTCAGACCTCATACTGGTTTCTGTCACATTCTAACAGATTTCTTAAATGCTTGAGCGGACACATCTGTCAGCTCCATTGCTCTGATTTCTCTTCCTCATATTCAGATCTGCGTCCGCTCTCATCTTCAGACAATGGCCCTGCTCTGCTCTACATTTCTGACCACTCCGCCTCAAACACATTTGCATTTCAGGGCAGCGTTGAGGTGAAGGTCATAAGGAGAACAAAATTTCCATTGATGTTCATTAGGATCTCCTCGTCCGTCTACCTTATCGCACTCATTGATTTAATGAAGTCCTTTATTGCTGTTGAGGTTCAATGTGTAATGTGAAGCCGTCTCATCTCAGATTTATGGCATTAACTTGAATGATTAAATGCAATGGCCTTTAAAAATCTATTTTCATCACATTTAGTCACAATTACAGTTCATATGTGTAAATATTCTTCTGTAAAAGACTTACGGAGTGCCCAAATGTTTATTACCCTAGTTTACACAGTCATTGCAATATTAATCATGCCTTGTTTCTATTAAGAATAACGTCCTTTTAATAGCACCGCACAATAATTAATGCATGATGAGTTTTAGGGCAACGACACACACAATTTCTCATTCTCCAGACAAACACTTTCCGCCGAAATTTAGAGAGAAACTTGTCACATTGCAGAGCAGAAAAGGGCTAAATCAATTCCAATCTGCAGCAGCCTGACCTCATGCTAACTATGGGGCACCGAGGCACTTGTGCTAGCTGTGTAATCCCGACTCTGACCCCATTAGAGTGAAAGCAAAAAAAGAAACATTTCCAGCTTGGCTGCAAAGTCAGTGTCAATAGAAAGCCTGATCATGTTAACGGGAGAATCGAGGAGTGAAGATTTACTGTTGGCTTGAAAACAATCACCTTTCATATCAGCTTGAAACACGCTAATAGAGTAATGCGCGTCATGTTGGAAATGCATGATCATGGCAGAACTTTGGACTGTGAGACAAACTTTTTTTTCTTTTTTTCGGAAGAATGTGCAAATTTTTCTCTAAAGGAATTAGACTGAATCCTTTCTGAGGATTTCTTTTCAAGCGATGCCAATGCTAATGAGGGCCGCTATGAGAAAACTGCAAGTGTCAATTTGTTCCACAAATGTGAAATTCCTGCCAAGGGTAAGGCTGAGATCCATGCTGCAGGCGGGGTAAGTGGTAGCACTCAGTGGGGGTGCATAAACTCCACAAATCTGACAAAGACTATTTGATAAACTGCAGAAATTGAGGTGTCGAACTTTGAATCTGGACGTCAAACTATCCCTTTTAATGTGGATAACAGTGCAAAAAATTCAAATTTCTCTTAAGTAATAAAGTATATAATTTATATTACTGTTGAAAGAAGATTAAATAGTGGTGCAAAGTAAAAACTTTATGGATTTGTTAAATCTATTTATTTTTATATTATACACACCAAGTATGATCTGTGCTGAAAATCGCACACAGATACATATTAGCAGCTTTTTTCAACCCAAATGTTGTTTGTTCACTTGCCATTTTTTTCCCAAAATGCTCGCTGTCGTGGTTTGAGTCAGAGCAGGTCTGCAGCGCAGACTCAGCAGAGCTTTTGTGACAAGACAAGAATGGAGGATTTATGTTGCACTTGATTTGTGGACAGAATAATTGATTTATCAGAATCTTTGGCAGAACTCCAAAGAAAAAAAGTGGAATTACCATGATTTGAACAAATAAATGCATAAACACTGAGAGGACAAGAGCGACCATCGATACATTGCCAAACTGACGAGACAATCTGGCAGTAGATCTCTGTTGTTGTTTATTTTGTATGTATTTATCATTGACTGCTTCAGTAAGTGAAGAGCCTGCCTGTACCCATGAGCCGTATTACAATATATACATAAGCTCACCATATGGGTACAGTGCAAGAGGAAAGTACTCAGGACTCCGACAGGTGGCAATAATTCAATCTTAGGAGTGTCTGATTCAGTTAACAGTTCTTTTATGTTGCATTTTGTCAATTTATAAAACATTTTGTTTACAAAAGCTAAGTTGAATTGTTTTGACAGTAATTCAAGTTTCAATAAAGTTTCTTTCTATCTATTGTAAACATGTTCCTAGTGGTCTTTTAATTAGGACTTTGCTGTCCTGACTTCAAAAATTTGCTATTTTATCTTTCTTTTTAGCTCTTTTTCCCCTCTGTCCTCAGCAGTCTTACACATTCTGGTTTTGTTATTTTAGTTTGGAGTTGGACCTTGGTAGTCTTAGTTTGCAGGCTTTGTTTATTTGTTTCCTTTAGGTAGTTTTGGTTAGGCAGCCATTAGCAGGGAGCTGCTGACTCCGACGGTCGATCTGGCTGAATTATTTTACGTTTGGCCAAGGAGCCACCATGGAGAGATAACAGAGCCACATGTGGATCTGGAGCCACAGATCACAGACCCCTGGTTTACCCTCTCTGTCTATAGCTTACAGCCCCCCACAACCCCAACCTGACATTATCGGTGTAACATGATCAATATTGGAGCTGTCCAGATGTACAGATTCCAGCTCGGACAAGGAAAACGAAAATGTTGTTTGACCTATTTGTCTGCAGAACAGTAATTTTTGTCAGTTCCAAATTCACAATAATTTATATAATGAAATACCCAGAAATGCAGTTGTAAGCTTAAGTTTGTTTATACCTCCATCATACGAAAAATACCACAAAAACATGCTAAAACCACCAAAAACACAGTTTTCATTGAAGTGTCTTTATTATTCGCAGATCTGACACTCCAATTTACGCTACCTGCCCCAAAAATACTGTTGGCACTTGAAGTAATTAGAATAATTTGGAGGAGGTCAAGAAGGCTATCGGCGCAGCTCCTTTCAGCTTTTGCAGAAATCCAATCGTCATTAATGCTTACAGTCCTGCCCTGGTGTGTGTGCCGATGCCGAACAGCATGATGTAAACACATACAGACCCTTGCTACATCTGTTTGTGAATGCTTTCTGCCGCACACAGACTTTGTTCTTTGCTGTATTCATCCTCCCCTCTGCTGCCTCTGATACTTCAGCATCATTAGAACACCAGACTTCAAACTCCATCCTTTATTATGTTTGATTTGTCAAAAAAACAACAACTGCCACCTGTATGCATGAAAGGACAGACTTGTTCCAGGCTTTGCTATGAGAAAAACTGCAATTTGTTTGTTTGGACATGCTTTGCTTCAACCAGTTACCAAATGACAGTATTTGTACAAAAACTAAATAAATGTCACATAAAAGCACAATACTGCATTGATGAAAAGCCAATTGACAAATAAAGAATTCTTTATTTTTCTTATCTTAAAACTCATCATATAATACAACAATAAGGAGAAGCCAAACAAAGCATCTTCCAGTCTTTAGTTGCTTTAGTTTTTTTTTTTTTTGCATTTTTGACATGCTTAATAGAACCTAAGAAAATCAATATCAATCCATATCAATCAGAAAAATAGATACATATATGTCTACATGTTGCTCTCTGAGCTGTAATCTGGCTCAAATCTGTATGGCTGGATAGCTCCAACATTGCTCGCCATGTTTGTTGGAGTTACAGGGAGCTGTAAGCTAGTGGGAAGGCATGTAAATAGATGGATGATGGGAAGTAGGGGAGGCAGGCTTACTCTGCACCAACAGTCCCATCCACAACTCAGAGGCAAAATGATCCTGTCCTTCTGCAGGAACTGTGTCCCAGAAATTGACAGGTTTTTGGATTTTGGCTAAATATGGAAAAATCATATATAAAAGACCACTGGGAATGAATGGAAAAGAGATCCAAAGATTATGGGACTGTATGGAGTGTCATCATTTATCAGCACAGAGTTCAGTTCTCCTCACTGGTTAGAAAACATAACAGAAAAACTGTCTTATTTTTCATTCTTTAAATAGCACATTTGCATAATTTTGCACCAATTTATTTTTGGTGCAAACCAATTACGGAACTCCATCCTTGATTTATTCTCCACACCCACTTAATCCTGTTCAGGCTGATTGGGCGACAGACCAGGTCAGTCAAGGAACTCATTAACTTCAGCATGCAGGGTTCTATAATGCACTCACTGTTCCACACAGGTGGCTGCTGCTCCTGAGGTCGAGTGATCGTCTTTTATTCAGTGGAGTTTTTGATTCCCCACCTCATTCTGCCACTTTCATCGCCGTTTGACTGGGAAATGACGTTTAAATCATGTACTTTCTGGGACAACATAAGAGAACAAACTAACATCTATCCATGTCACATCTGCAAACTTTTCTGTCAAAGGAAATGATGTTGGGAAAAAGGCAGACCTAGAAAGAAAATGCAAACTCCAGACTTTCCTGTTATGCTACATTCACTCTGAGCATTTGACACATGTTCAAGAACATGCTAAATGTGTATTTTTGAATGTGCGTTTAACCTATTGTGTTCACACTGGACAAGCAGGAAGGGGCTTCTTCTTCTTTTTCTTTTACCACTGTTTACTGGCGCATGACTGCCACCTACGGTTGGAAGACGTTTGGTGCAAAATGTTGAAGCGCTGCCAACGAGTGAATCTTACTTCAGGCTTTTTCTGTCATAAAATTCCGCCAAGGCAAAAACTACAGTTATTATTTTCTCCTCTATTATCAATTTTTCCGTTATTTAAGAATCTGACT
Organism: Oryzias melastigma; assembly: GCF_002922805.2. Lineage (NCBI taxonomy): Eukaryota > Metazoa > Chordata > Actinopteri > Beloniformes > Adrianichthyidae > Oryzias > Oryzias melastigma. The sequence goes on from NC_050521.1 coordinate 18,837,025, forward strand.
TCCTGATTGGTCAAAATTTGACCCTGTTTGACTTAATACACACATTCATTGGCGTTTTTTATGTGGAACTCGAAATTTTCAAAAAAACATGCCCAAAACATGCGTATATGCGCATTTATATAATATATTTTTCATTAAAATTGATCACTTGAAGGCTCGTTGCTGAGAGCGATTTGAACATAGCTTTTTCTATTCATCTGCTTGATTTTGCATTTGTTTTAGGTCTGCCTTTTTAAACAAAGTTTATGCAACTTATTTGCTTTAAAGGAAGTAACAGTGTGCCAAGGAGAGTCTGTAATTACTTTGATCAATCTGAGGCGAAATCGTGTCTGAGGAGTGTCATTAGGCACAAGGTAAGGTGAAGAATGTAGTTTAATCGTATAATTATCTGGTTAATGGCTTTTATTAGTTTCATATAGTAGGGGAGGTGGATCTTGACATCTGTGGGAATACCTACAACCTCTCTGAGGGATTTCACTTCATTTTTCAAGATAATTACCTGGAAAAATCTAATTGTTGTTTTTGAAGAGCTCAGCTAAAAAGCAGGAAATGACTTTCTTCTACATCGCGGTTTCTTCCCACTAAGAAAATGGATTCCTTTTCTGAAATGTGCCTGTTTTAACCCTCTTCCCTCTCATAGATTCCCCCCAAAAAACGAAAAAAGAAAAAACACACACAGCTGGGTCCATCTTTACATTCTCTTCTCTTCATGCTTCATGGTTAATGACTTCATTTTACTTAAGAGATGACACATTTTTTAGATAAGCTTCATTGTGTTTGTCTCAGATTTTTTTTTCCAGGCTTGTCTCCCATCACTCGATAACCTTGATATGTTAAATGGAACAGCTTTGAGTTTTTTTCCCTCGAAACAAGCTGCGCTATAATAGTGTCTTTTATTATCACTTGCGTTCAAAGACACGTCAGTGCCATTGTCAAGAGCAGTTTAACCCTGGGATTAGGTTTTGCTGTCATGTATTTTATCCTGTTGTTGACATGCTGCGGCATACTACATATGATCTCTGTTGCACGTTGTGAAGGGATCGTCTGGACTTCACTTTGCCTTTCCCTCTGTTTAAAACGCTTACAAAATTGAAAAGATCAAGATGTTTTTACTGGAAACATGATCAAACTTTAATCAGTGTTGAAAAGTAGCTATCAAATTTGCAGAGACTACAGAACAAGTTGTCCCAACAACCATTATGAAGCATAATAAACTGGATTAATGTACTGTAATGTGACCAAGTGAGATAAGAAAGACATTTAGCCACCAGAATATTAATGTGTTTTGTTATAAAATCTGCTAAGATTTAGTACAAAAAGAAGAGGAAAAAGTACTTGAATGAATGACTTTAACGCTATAAAACAACATGGAAATGGATATTTTTTTAAATACAAATGTGATTCTGTTTTAATTGGTTTGCTTTTTTAAAGCACATAAAGTCAATGTCATAGTTTAGAGCATTTTGCATGCTAAAAAAAACATTTCGAGTAATTTTATTCAAGCTTCTTTTCACCAAACAGCTCAGTACTGAAATTACTTTTTTTTTACATGAAGAACATATCTCCTTCAGTCCTTCACACAATTAAAACAATGCTCAAAAGTATTTCTTATATATGACCCTCTTTCTTTTATCTTTACTTAAACTGTCACTTTTTTTCTTTAGTGTAAAGTAGAATAAAAGCTGCTCATTTTTCTTTACATTTTCATCCAGTTTTAGTGGACATATTATACTCTCAGTCTACAACTCCAAAGCAGAAAATGCTGTAGAATTATTTACATGTAAATCCAAAATTAAGTTGTTATCTTTTGAGTTTTGGCGAACAGATTTAACCCTTAATAATTAACATTTTGATTTGTATAAATAATGTGAAAATCTTTGAACAACATTTTTTATTCATTTATTTATTCATCTTAGCCACTTTCGGGGTTGCTGGAGCCTAACCCAGATTATGTTGAAAGCAGAATTGTTGTTTTGCAAAATTATGGTCACATATCCCACAAATGGGTTCAAATTTTCGCCGGAGCAGTACCCAGGACTTTTTGTGAAGTTGGGGCTATTAACTACTTAAATAGTAATGAATGACGTGTTATTGCGTGAACCTACGTGAGTTTGGGGTTTTGCAAGGTCGGCAGCAGAGCCTGTGGCTGCAGCCATCCAGTAGGTGTAATAAGGGTCATCCGCCGTAGCTAGACCGCTCCCGCGTCGCACCTGAGCTGTAACGGTTGCAGTGTGAGCCCAGGAGAAAGCAACCTGAATGCAAGTTTTTCAACAGAATTGACCGTTGGCTGACCGAGAGTCGTATTTGAACACACTGCGGAATGGCAGTGGATGTTTTAAGAGAAAGTTACAATTTTACAGCGACCAGACAATTTTTTTACATTGATTTTTTACATTCCCAGGCACATTTCGGGGTTGTGCGGTGGCAGTGCAGTGATATGTGGGTAGCAAAAAGGCAGCAGCGTGATAATTTTCATCTTAATAACATTTTGCTTCCATTTTTATCTACATTTACTGTCAGTGTGTCCATTGAGAACAGTTTTCTATTTATTTTTACTGTAACATCTCCTTTAAACAATAAAAAAAAATAAATAAATGAGAAAATTGAAAAAATAAATAAATCAATTAAAGTGTATCCTGAGATCTGAACCCAGGAGGGATTAGCATGTTTCTCTTCCTCTGGAGAAACTTCAGTGGATAAAGGGCGATAAAGGGATAAATGCCAAAGCTGGACATCGGGGATCTAAGATCCTTCAGACAGCATGACAACAGTCATTCATCAGTAGCTGAGATACTCACACAAGCGTATCTGTTATTAATAAATGCCATTTTTACACACTTCAGTGTGTGTTTAGATACAGAAAGGCCATTTGAGACTTTGTTGTGCGAAAAAAAAAAAAAAAGAAAAGACACTGTTTTCCAACCTTGTCCAGAGGTTAATCTGTGATGGACCTTCGCACAATCTAACCGGGCTCTGTGTGTACTGGATGAAAAAGGCCAGGCGGACTCTTATCAGGTCCAAAACGCAGTTGTTTGTGTGCGGTTCTTTCCAGGCTTCTGCTCTACATCCTCTAAAGCTGTGATGATAACATTAATGCAAGAAAGCAGACTGAAATTTCAGAGCACATTTAATGCCATCGAGATAAGTAGAGTTATGCTGCAGCGTCCACACCCTGAAAAACAAGACAAATTCTGTACACATTACATGCCTCCGCAGTAAAAGAAAAAAAAATACATATATATATATATTTTTTTTCAAAGTTAGGAGGAGGGCTGGCATGAAACAGAAAATTTTCTCAAGAGTAATCATTGAAAGAAGCACTGGTGCTGGCAGCAGGGTTGTCATTATTCAATGTTCCCCGTTCCTTGCTCTGTCATTTCAAGTCTCAGGTTTCTCTCTGATCACAAACCTTGAAGTTCTCTCGATAAAACTAAGCAGGGTGTCTAAGAATAGACCTGTGGGGTTTTCCACATACACCTGTCTGCATTCCTGATTGAAGAAAATGTGGATATTTTTAAAGTTAAATTGCGACAAGATCGCTATTTTGAAAAACGCCTAACAGACCAACTCTGATGAAAATTGTGTATTTGGCATGTTAACATGTTCTGCATTTTCCTGATGAAAGAGAACATATATAAAGACATTTTAGATTAAAATTGCACTTTGGAGTATTTCTTTATTCAAATGGAGCAGATGAAAAAAATTGTATTGGAAAAAGCTTTACAGAAAACACAAGGTACAGTGCACTACAGCAAAGCTTGCTAGTTCGCTACAGTGGAGCTTGCTACAGTGGAGCTCGCTAGCTTGATACTGCGGAGCTTGCTAACTTGATACAGCTGAGCTCGTTAGCACAATACATTGAAGCTTGCTAGCTCAATACAGTGGAGCTTGCTAGTTTGTTACAGTGGAGCTTGAAAGCTCGCTACAGCGAAGCTTGCTATCTCGCTACAGTGGAGCTCGCTAGCTTGCTACAGCAGAGCTTGATATGCTCGATAAAGCAGAGTTCGCTAGCTCCATACAGTGGAGCTTGCTAGATTGCTACAGCAGAGCTAGCTAGTTCGATACAGCGGTGCTCTAGCTTGATACAGTCGAGCTTGCTACAGTGGAGTTCGCTAGCTCGCTACAACAGAGGTCACTATAGCGGTGCTCGCTAGCTCACTTTACCAAAGCTCGCTAGCTTGCCACAGTGGAGCTCGCTAGCATACCACCCTGTCCACCGAGAGGCTGGCTACCATAGCGAGCAAATCCACTGAATGCCCACTTAAATCAATAGAGGTAAACGCAGGTGGGGCCACCACAGAAACTGGGGACAAACCCATTCGGAGCCCCTTTTTCTGCCCACTTGTAAACCATGTGGGCCCTACTTAGGCTTGCTGGTTGAGTAATGCCACTCTGCAGAAACTATGTCCCAGCGAACGACACAAGTTTTTTGATTTTGGCTAAAAAAGACACAACCATAATTATACAAACCTCTGGAAACACTTTTAAAGTAGATCAAAAGATGTGGGCCTCTAAGATTTTCAAGTCCCAACATATTTTTTTTGTTTGTATTCACAATAGATGCCAGGAATTCCCTGTTATAGGCAATATTGATGTGTCAAAAATAGAATATCATAAAGCTTTCTTGGCAGCGCACTAAAGTAGAGACATCCTCCTGATTGATTGGACTTTCAACTGACAGATAAGCCACGATTGTTTACTGAGGTGGACCCTGGCAACGACTGGGTGCTTATTGCTGCCTGCTGCAGCAGTATTTCAACACTGTCTGCCACTCCTCAGGCATCTTCAAGCACAGAAGCCCTGTACCTGGTAGTCAAAAACACCCGTTTGCAAAACGAAGGTATCATATCTGTACTATTTATAAAGAAAGTCAAGTTGTCACAGCTGATTGTTTGGGACTGAATGAACTTTTATGATCATGGTTTTTTATCTCCTTGAAGTAAATAAATCCAGCTTTTTGACATGTATCCTTGAATCCCCAAAGGAGGTAGTTGCATGCCTGGGTGGTGCTTAAAACTTTTTACTTGCTTCTGCACCTCATCTACTAAAATCACAGGAGAACATGAGTGACAACAGCTCAGGATAGGAAGCACAAACAGGCAACTATGCTGGTGCCATCCACCCACCAGGAGTCCCTACATCAGTCGAAATCAACATCAGACCAACCAAAAGGAACCTTTACTCATCGCATTTCCTGTGACGTGGGAGAATTGTTTGCTTCCAGTGATCCGTACTTTGTAGTGCAGCGAAAATAAGACACGGCTGAGTACACACAGAGAGAGCAACACTACTTCCCTTTTCCACTGTTTCATTTCTTATAGAAGGCTCCGTCTCATCTGCGATTGCATGAGTGATTGCATGTCTTACATTAAGAGAAAATCTTATTTTACAATTCAGGCTGTGGTATTCTCTCTAAGATTGCAGGCGGACATAAAAAATGCTACGAGGGCATCAGTTCTGCTTGCTTGAGCGGGAGACAAGAAAAAAATAAGTGCATTTGGACATGACATCGTCTGACTTTTTATCAGCTATGAGGAAAGTGCTTGGAAGTGCTGACTGAATTACTGCACTTTCTGCTGATACATTCAGGAACCAGCGATTCAGACTTGGCACATGGCAGTTGGTTTGATAGATTTTTGTGGGAGCAAATATTGTGTGAATGCAGCAGATGTTGAGACGGTAATCTCAGCCAGGCGCACAAAGGTTCATTTCCTTTACAACACATAAGCTCACCAGCCCCAGATGATGATGTCACAATTCTCTGCATCATTAATATTAAAAGGTAATTTCTATAAGATGATGGATTCCCTTTGATTTGCCACAGGACTGCTTAGTTATTATTTATCAGAGAGGAGAACATCACCGTTAGTGGATTATTTCAGAACATAAACAAACAAATGATAATTAGAAACCCAAATGTTTGTAATATTGCTTGCTTATGTGAAAAAAAGTGGATTTAAAGATATTTTAGTACATTAAATACCTTTTTTTTGCAGCTGCTTTGTAGTTTTCTAATAAGGACTGCAGGCTACGAGGCTATTTTTATTACCGTGATTAATTTTGAAACCATCAAAGATGCCTTACTTTCTGTCAACCCGAATCTATCCGTGTATTCGTTTCATTTATCTGAAATGCAGTCAAAAGTATCACATTCAGAGGCTCAAAAACTATTCTTTTAAAAAGCGATAAAGATTTCCTTAATGTTGAAATGATAAACATAGTTTTCCAGAATTATCAACTGTAAGCAAACACAAAACCACTGTGCAAACAATCCTGCGTTTCTGCAGCTCACAGAAATATTTTGATTCAAACACGTTGGAGGATGTCTGAGACTGTGGATGTTACAGGCTTTGAAATGCATTATGTCTCATTATGTGGCTGCCTCCACAGTCTTCACCTTCCTTTTAGTCTAAATCCCACTTGGAGAGCTAGAAATTAGGACAGTGGTTCCCAAGATAATTTTGGAATAAAGCAAGGTTTCTGGAATTGCTCAGTGTATTGTGAATTATAAATGTTTCTTTTCTCTCTTTTTGGTGCTCCGCAAGTAATTGCATTTTAGGCTTTAATAACTCAAGTGAAATGATTGTTTTCATGTAATCCACAAAGTTTTATAGAATTAGAGAAAAATATCACAAAATGACTGGGAAGACCCATGGAAAAAGGATGGCTTTAGAGTATTGCCACCAGTTTTGACAAAAGCATTCGGCTTTTACACTGAGCATATTCTAACTCATATCAAATGATGTATGGAAGCAAATTTATTTTTGGCAGAAATTCTTCTCCTGCTGGAAAAACGACCACCATCCTGTTTGTGCATTTTGTACAATATTTTTAATAAAACATTTTGTTTAAAGAAAGGAAAAAAAATCCACAACTGTAGCTATTCTGTAAGTGACTCCATAAAAGTGTTTAAACTCACAATTTATTACAACAGAAGGATTTTGATAAAAGTTTATGAAGTTTTTAAAAAGTACAAACTACTTTAGCTGATAGAAAGTCATAAAAATGTCAGATAACAAGGCACGTACTCTATCATTTTCCAGTGAGTGCTATTATTGTGTATAAGGTAAAATCAGCAAATCGTACCTGTTTTATCCTGAATACAGCTTCTCCTGAATATGGCCGTGATCCAGCTATGATAATAACTAAAGTGCTTTGACATGACAACGTCCTTTACAGGACATAAACCCAGTGAGGAAAACTCTTGAAAGATTTTTTACATGTTTTACCTGCAACTAGAAAATGTGATCATTTTGACACATTTTCTGAGTTTTAATATCATCTTTTGATCTATTTTTCACATATTCCCAGCAGTCTTTTGATTATGATTAAGCTGTTTTTAGGCTATATATATATAAATATATATATAAATTTTGTTTTCTTGAACATAGTTTCTGCAGAGGAGCTGTAGTTAATCAGAATTTTGCATGAGTTGTGGGCGGGACTGTTGGTGTGGAGTAAGCCTGTCCTCCTTTCCCACCACAAATCTAACGTTACTGGTGCAACAAAAATGGTGAGCAATGTTGGAACTATCCATATGAACAGTTTTGAGCCAGATGCCAGCTTGGACAAGGAAAACAAAGACATACTTGGATTTATTTGACTACATGTGGATGCATCAGAATGGAGCGGAGCAGGGAGTTTGTGCCCCGCTGACTGTAGCAGCTGGCGTAATCCAACTGCATTTTTTTGTAAACTACTTATTCACCACAATTTGAATTACGAAGTATCCAGAAATTTTATTTACACTTGTTTTTCATAGAGCTGGGTTGAAAAAATAGATTTGAATCGATTTAAGCTTAATAGATCAATAATCGATTCACAAAAGATATAAATCGATTTAGCACATAAAGCTAAAGTCCGCTAGCCTGATGCTAACGTTTAATAGAATTTCCCATTGGACGGCTCGGTTAACCAAAAAAATACATTGCTGACTAAATTAACATCTTTATTTACTTACAGGCATTAATTTTTAATTTTTTTAAGGAAATATTTTTTAAAGTAACTATTTGTGGTCTAAAACTTCATTTTTTCCCTCATACTGTTGTCTTCTTCTTGAATAAAGTGTACTTCTATAGCGCGATCGCCACCTAGTGGCCAAACTGAAACATCCTCCCGGAGTAGCAGTGTAACACTGTATAATATTAACAATCTCATAATTTTACTAAAACATTTCACAATATGTGAACTGTATCAGATTAATATAAATATATTTAAATTAATTAGTAGATTTTTAATGTATTTCTAAACAAATGTTTATAAATTTGTAAACTTAAAATTGAATTGAAGAATCGAAAGAATCGGAAAAAATTGGAATGGAATCGAATCGTTTCTAGAAATTATAACCGATACCCAGCCCTAGTTTTCTATCATGAGAAAAATGCTGCAAAAACATGTTAAAACACCAAAAAACATAACTTTCAGTGGAGTTGGTTTCTAAAGAATAAAATCTATCTAATTCTATAGTTCAAAGCAGCAACTAAAGCTTCACAGATGAAATAGTTTAGAAGGCACTGAGGTATGAAACTGTTACCTTGCCACCGGGTGAATTAGATAGTGGTCCTCTGATATTATGGCATCACAGTCCCAACAGCCAGCTGTGAACATGCCAGATAAGTCCCACCAAGGTACTCCTCATGACTGTCCTGAGATAATGTGGGTTTCACCTTTCTGTAAAAGTCAAAGTAAATGAGTGCTTTCAAGGATTGTCATTACTGTTACCGGACGGTTAACTTTGCTCTCCTCCCCCTTGAGTATCACTGTGGAGGAGTAATACCTGTGACTCAACACAGTCGTTTCTAATCACGAGGGTACAACGTCCTTCTGAGGCAGGGAGAGCCCACAGATGACATCCAGCAGCTCCACAGACAGCTGTCAGGATGACTCAGGTGAATGTGGACGGATTGAAAGTAGCTGTGCTCCTTATGTCAGGGAGCGGGATCATCCTGCAGTGAGGTGGTTTCTAGTTCAGTCATCATCAATGTATGAGCAACTGCTGTGGCGGGAAGCCAAAACATACAGTAACCTCCTTGTGTGCAAAACAATGGATGATAGCGTAGTTGCTAAGGATGCTTCGGAGTGACTCATGGTTAGTGTTTCTCTTACTTAATAACGGAGCAGTGTCAGAACTCCCATTTTGGAAGATGTTCTCTGATGTATGTAACGAAGCTGTATCATTGACGAAAGCTGAGACATTTTAGTCTTCATGGGAGTACTTAAAACAAAGTATGCACTCAATGAGTTGTTTTTTTTCATCAAAAGTTCTAATAAATATTCATCCTAAAATAGAGGAGCACAGGAACACAATGGAACTTATTTACCAGTAGAAACTCTGACAAAATGTAAAAGTAGTTTTCACAAAATTAACATAATTTCCTACTGAACACAAATATCCACTTGTAGCACATCCTTGTTTTGTGTATAATCAAACAAACTTGATTTTTGTGACACTCTGCAATCTTGCATAAATTGAATTTCCTTCAAACCTTTGTAACATTTCTTGTTTCTTTCTTCTTCTCAGTTAATCCCTTTTTTAGATGTTAGTGCACCTGTCTTGTTGTATCACACAATTAGAGACCCACTCTGATCATCTTTTAAGCTATTTTTAAAGTGTTCCCACTGGACTTTTATGCCGTTTTGAGGCAAAATCCAAAACCGTGTGTCATTTTCAGTCACTTTTTTTCTTTTGTTTGCTCCTGATTCGCAATTATTTGAATAAAGAAATACTCAGAAATGCAATTATTATATACAGTAAATTTTATTTATATGTTAAAAACACCAAAAACAAGATCTTCTTTTAAAATCAAGCTTGAGAACCCATTCCGATGAAAATTGTGTTTCTAATTTGTCCTTGTAACATTTTTTCATGATGGAGGACATAAAGAAAAACAGCATTTCTGAGTATTTCTTTTTTCAAATTGTTGTGAATCAGGAAAAAGAAATCCATTTGAAAAACACTGTATTTGTTACATAGTAGAAATTACCTTGTGGGGTCACAAGCTCTCTGCTCCATTCTGATGCATCCATTAGTAGATAAATAGATCCACTTACGTCTTTGTTTTCCTCTTCTGAGATGGCATCTGGCTCAAAACTGTACCAAACTGCACCGCTAATGTTAGCTTACGGGTTATTAGGGGTTGTAAGCTATTGGAAAAGCAACAATGTCAATTATAAGTATTGTAAATAGCATTTTATGGTCTGAGTGAAATTTAATTGATTAATTTTATTTAATTTCATCAAACTAATAAACAAACAAACTGCTAGCGGGAGAGAATGTAAACAAAGGGATCATGGGAAATTAGTTACTTGCAACAGAATTTCTGCAGAAACTATGTTCCAGAAAATGACACAGGTTCTTTAATTTGGCCTAAAAATTACAATTAATTAAAAGAACACTGAGAACGCTTGTTCAATAGACCAAAAGATGATCAGAGTGCGACTTTAAGCTGTGTGAGAGACACATAGGACCACTACTGCTGGTGCTATTAATTTGGTCAGACTTCAACATTAAGTTTTTATTCTTCTTTTGATTCAAACTTAGCAAAAAATAGCATCATTTTAATTTTTAGACATAAATTTGATGACAAGCCTTTCAAACAAGCCATATTTGTCTAGTCTTATTAAAAATTTATGTTTAATGTTTAACAAACTAATGAACATCATGTTGGAGTTGGAGTAAATGATGCATTTTGTTCTGCAGCCAGTGAGAAGAATCTGTTTGTGCTTCCTGGCTTTCTTCCTGAATGAATGGAAACTGAGATTTGTAGAATCAGAATTGTACATTTTTTATTTGTCTAACATTTGAATGGTTTGACCTTTTGGTGAACCGTTTAGGTTGTTAGATCTTGGAAAATGCTAGAAATGTATTGAATATTTCACATTGGTAAACAATAATTATTACAGCAAAGTAACTGCCCGGCCTTCATGGATAAATAAAGAATCGACAGCATGTCTGCTGAAGATCATTGCTCCCTTTTATGACAGCACTTATGCTAACACCCACGTAAGAGCTCACAAAAAGGCTACATTAAATGATCAACTGTTATTAGATATTTTTGATAAGCATTTTTTACCTTTTTTCTTCTTTCCTGTGTGTACAGTAGTGTGCATGACTTAAATTATGCATTCACTGTGTGACAAACATGTGCACTTCTTCATAATGAGAAGGAATTATTTATGGCATGCTGTGCTCTTATCATTTGTCAAGCCCAACAGGTACAAAAAGATGAAGTTCAAGGACTACCGAACTTGTCCTCCCAGCAAGCTGTTAGTTGAGCAAACATTCATCATTCAAGCACACAATTACACCAAGCCTAATCCGTCTTCTCTGGAGAATATTGTTTGAAAAAAATAAAAAAACAAATAGCTGTTACACCAATTATGTGACAGCAGCCTCTGCTCTTTTTCAGAATTTTAGATTACACACAATCCCCTGATAAATTGCCTTTTCCCAGCAACTTAAGCTTAGGAGAAAAGGAGTTTTGCCATGGTCAAAACTGTGGCGTAAAGCATTATGTTTTTACTGCACTGAAACATTAAGAAATATCTTTGTAGAAAATAATTCATCAGACTTTTATTGTAGGCTTTTTGAGTACATTTGCAAGCTTGGTTTCTTAGTAAATTTAATTTATGGTGCACTCAGGGAACTTCTTAATTAACGCCTAAAGCCGACAAATACAATTATTACCTGCTTGCAAAACACCATTTTGAATGTAATGTTCTCTAGTGCTTTAAATGGCTGATAATATCTCTTGTTTAAAAAATGATTTCACCCTAATAATAAAAATTATGCCATATCGCCTTATTCTAAAGCTCCTTTGTTTACAAATGCTGGATATACAAGAAAATGCCTTGTATATGTGGGTATAGCACAAAACCAGAGACATGTGTTATCAATGTGTTTATGTTTCATCCCATATATAGGAAACTGAAGGACAAAAAGGAAGACTGAAGTGATGCATCCAGATAGTTGGAATTTACCTGGTCCAACTTTGTGGAAAATGGACAAACAGACATGATAGACCAATAAACTGAGGGTTTTATTGGGTATACTAACAAGTGTGGTAGGGTGGTCGACCTCTGATCGAAAGATTGCAGGTTCGATTCCTGCCTTACCTGCCCATGTGTCGCAGTGTCCTTGGGCATGACACTGAACCCCACATTGCCTTTGATGGGAAGTTGGCGCCAGTGTTCAGCAGTGGAGCCAGTAATGCATTGTGTAAGTGGATGAGAAGAAGAAAATGGATGGATGGGTGTGAAATAGCATAAGCAAAAGTTCTTAAACTCAATTTACCTTGGGGCCACTGAAGGTAGAGTCTGGCTGAGGCTGGGAAGTATGGGGTTCCATTTGTGCCAAAAATATGTTTTTGCGTCCACTGAAGAAGTTTATTGAACATTTGTTCGTGGCTATGTGCTGCTGAGCACTATCTTCTGCCTGTCCTGTGAAGTGACAGGAGCCAACAACGCTAGCATCTGTTGCCTAAGGACTTTTCTGACGACCAGATCCAACTGCAACAGCCAATGCAAAGTTTGCTATCAAAACTATTATCAAAGCATAAAAATTCAATTCAATTCAATTTTAGCTATATAGCCCAAAATCACAAAGAAAATCTCCTCATTGGGCTTCAAAATATGAAAAATAGTTAAAAACTAAGACTAAATAAAACTGGTTATTCCTGTCCTTAGACCCTCCCTCCTGGTAAGGGAAAAACTCCTAAAAAAACCTGAGTCAGGAAAAAAGAAGAAACCTTAGGGATTCCCACATGAGGGAGAGATCCTATCCCAGGACGGACAGGCGATACCAGAACTGTTAAAGAAAGATTAGCTTCTACAACTACGTATCTAAAGACGTTCATTCAAATAGAGCTGAGGGACGAGTGATGATAAAGTCCATAGTCAAGACGAAGCAGAAGTGCAGACCATGGCCAGGAGCAGGAGGACAGATGACCCAGCAGGAAACATTCTCACTCAGAGAACTGTGGATATGCAGAAGATATTGCTTAATAGACACTGAACTTTCATATTAAGGTGGGGGCCGCAAAATATCAACTTGTGGGCCACAAATGGCCCACGGGCCACCAGTTTGAGACCCCTGCTCCTTCCAGTGGACATTTGAGGAAGTGCAACATTGACACAGAGAGTGTGAACTTGTTTGTTGAGGGTTTGAAGTTGGTTCTGGCCCTCTCCTTGAGTACTCCAGTCACAAATTGGACGTTATCATGATATGGTGAGTTGCTGCAAACTTGTTTTATTTTCTCAGTATGAAAAAGTGGGAGATTGAGTTTTGGGGCTTTTATATCAAAAGATGCTCACCTAGAGCTGCACCAACTCCCATTTGGTAATTCTTTCTGATCAAAAAGAAGTGGCTCAGTGACCACCCTCAAAGTCTGCTTACACACAGCAAGCCAACACTGCAAAGTCAGCAGAGTGGCAGCTTAGTCATTGCAAATGGCTGTGTTTTCTGCCCTGCTGGCTTGAGCTTACACAAACACAGCACTGTGCCTCTGTGAATACCTACTATATTGCTGGGGCAGAGGTGTATCAGCGGCATATCAGCTTCCACCACCAGTCCAGCAGCTGTCCTCACAGACTTTAAGACTGTGTCTTAACTGTCTAGTGGGAAGCTAAATCGCCTTGATTTATTTGAGATCAGTAGCGAGATGGTTGTTGTCTATCAACTCATAAGAGGAGGCTGTTGTGGGTGTTAAGTGCAAAATTCCAATCATATTTCCACTTGACAGATCCATCTGCGAGAGGTGAAGGAGTTGGTTACCCGTTGTGTCAAAATCAGTTGGCATTGGAGCTTTTCCCAGCTCAAGCTAACGGTTAATCGATTGATATTTGACCTATGCTCAGTATGGTATGAAAGCTGGACTTTTTTTACAAATCAAAGCTCTACTTGTGGGTAAAGACAGTATTTTTGTCACTATTTTGTGGTCTAAGGTAAACGTGTAAATACAGGTACCTAACTTCTACCATGAATTTTTCCTAAGTTGGTAGACATTTAGGGCTGAGCATGTCTCTGTGGCATTTTATGGACTTCTCACTTGCACATTTGCATTTTATGGCATATTGCAGCAGTTGGTGGCAATTTTAGGTACATGTGAAGCGATCTGAGTGTGAGATCATCTTGGCAGATGGAGGCTAGACTAATGCTCTTGATCATCCCCCTATGGATAGATCCTATATCACATTTTTTTAAATATTATTATGATTTATGACAGTTTTTCTTGTTCTTGTTACTTTTTATCAGTGCTACGAATTTAATGCAAATTATTGATACAGGTTCTTCTAAGCAGTGTGTTTGTAATTTACATTTTTTTTTAATTCATTCTGTTGTTGCCTTTCTAAAGCTAAAGTATGAGTACATCCATATTTTCTGCATTTGTTCATCATTACAGTTTATTTTATCTGATAGTTGTCAGGATTCTGCAGCTACTTTTTGTCATGTTCCATTTTTCCTGTCAGCCTTACCGTGTTCAGGTTAAATCAATCACAGCTGTCTTCATTTAGTGTATTTAAATGTCTGGTTTTCAGTTCCTCATTGTCAGGTCATCTGCTCTGTTCCGCTATGTCACTGGCTCACATGGGTTTGTCATGTTTAAATATATTTAGTAAATGTTTAAGTTTCCACCACCAAGTCTTGTCTCCTGCATTTGAGTCCTCTGTCACTGACAATAGTCAGCTCTGTTAAACAGTTGTTAAAGTATTGTGAACTCTGGTGTGGATCAAACTAGTAAAGCACTGGTGTTTAAAGGGTGTAACTTGTAGTGAAATCCTAATTGACTAATAGTAAGATTTGATATTTGAAATACTATATACTTAAACCGCTGTGAGCCAAACTTAAAGCCTTAATCGCAACTGCCCTTGAGAGTGGATACAAGATGTCTGCTGGGAAAAAATGACAACCCACAGATAATTTTAAGAATTGTATAATTTATAGAGAGCCTGGTGAGCCTATTTGGTGTAAATGTAATATATATATATAAAGATACTTTAACAAAGGACTGACAGCTAATCAATACCACACTTGTGTTGCTGTTTATTTGGATGAGTACATCAGTTCTAAATATTTTAAATTGGTTCAGTTTAGATTGTGTAGGACATCCATCTGTCAAAACTTAAGAGAACTGCTTAAATTGTTGCATTTCATATGAGTTGTAATGTTTACAAGTATACAAGAGTTCTACTTAAATGTGATTCTGCAGTAAGTGCCAAGAACTGTGCTCTTGAAAAAATCAGAATTTTTGCAAAATAACTAATCTGTGGAATAGTAGGATTTCAGGGTTTATTTTTTCTTAATACATATCGAACCGTGACGCTCATATCGAGGTATGTATTGAACCGTGAGCATACTGTATCGTTGCATCCCTCTTGTCAACCCTATACGAGTGCATAAGGCATAGGATATTAAAAAAGAGATACAAATTATGGTAAAGACTCAGGTGGTCATTGTGGGTCCCAAAGCATAGAACTTAACTTACAAGAACGTTTTTCACTTCCTGATTTTAATTTGCTCCACAAAAATGGATTTATCTGCTGTCATGGCTGCATGTCCTTGAGAGGTACTTTGTTTAACAACTTGTTTAGACAAAAATAGCTCACCTTCACTTTTACATTGAAGGTTTTGATTCAGTGTGAAATTGTATTGGAGTTCTTTATCTGGTAGATGAAGGATCCCTGAAATACAACTTTGGAGGGTATATGGCTGTTTGAAGACACTGCAACAGTTTTGTAGGTGCTGGAAATGGATCACAAATATCCCCAAACTCCAAGCGTCTCCTCATTTATTTGGTTTTGATTTTTTGAGTGGATCCTGAGAGACTCTTAAAATGAAACCACAGAAAAGGGGATTGGCTTTTGCTGCCATGTAACAGAAGTGTGAACTACCATCTCAAACCAATGTTTTGCCCTCCAGGCCTGTACACAGGCAATGTGCATGAAAACAAACCAAGAGAGAAACTGCTGTAATTGTACATTGTTTCCAAGTGCTTTGGTCTGTTTAAAGCGTGAACGTATACTAAATCAAATAAGGGTGTGAAATGATTTTGACGGCCCCGGCCTATTTACACTGAGATTCCAAGATTATCCCAACTCTCAACTCTTTAGCATTCAGCCTACCCATCTTATCTGCTGGGTTTTTGGGAGAACTGCACTCAAAATCTGTGTTTGAAATTAACATTCTAACTAAAGTGCGATAAAATGCTCAGGAACACAATGTGTCCCCCCCAAAAAGATAAGTATGGCTGTGCATGCCTGTCTGAGCGCGCACTGTGTGTGTGTGTGTGTGTGTATGAATGGAAAATAAATGTGGGGTGAAGGGTCTGGCCCCTTGGTCTCTTTAGATAATCTATTTATGTCTGTCACACTTCATTAGGCCACAACCAAAACACTTGTCTGAAATGTTCAAATGTTAACAGTCACAGCTGTAACAAAAGTTAAATGTGTGAGGACAGCATGCAGATCATAAGCTATGTAATTTTTATTGACCTTGAAGTTGAATGATTTCTCATATTTACAGGCTATTCCATCTCAATTAAAATCCCAAACTGAAATGTCTGCACTGATGCAGGGGGATTTTTCATCAATGCCTATATTAATACAACGTGAGAGACAGTGACTGCATGTGTCTGCCTAATGCTGCTTCGGCTGAGCACTCTCTTTCACTGGGGGCTTGGGATATTTTAACATAATTTTATTTAAAGTGACAGACTTAAAAACAGAAAAAAACTTAATGAAAAGAAAATTATTTGATACTTAATTAGTTTGGGTTACTTTGGAAAGGGCCCTTTAAGTCCAATTTTCAATTAACTCCAATAAAAATTGGGTTTTTGGTGTTTTAACATATTCTTGTGGCATTTTTCTCATAATGGAGGACATATAAAAATAATACTGTGAATCGGGACCAGATGAAAAATGGAATTTGTAGAAAGATCATAGCAGTGACATAGAGGCTACAATGTCATGCCACAAACTCCCTGCTTAGATCCATGTACATCTTTGGGTGTTTTCAGACTGGACACATTTGGTTCGATGCAAGTAATCCAAAGTTTGTTTTCCCAATAATACAAAACAAAATTTCAGATGGAATACTCCCAAGCGAACCCAGGTCCGGGACCAGGAATCGCTTTCAGACCCATTATTTGAGATGGCCTCAATTTGTTTCTGATCAGACTGAGTTACAATTGGCTCTGAGTTTCCTCAGTTTGAATAGACTCCACACTCTGGGTAGAACAACTGGATCAAAATGACCACTGTAGCCAGACATTAGGGGATATTAAAAAGAAATGGAGCAACAATAAGACGCAGTAACACAGTTAAATTAGGTTGGACAAGTGCAGGCTGATTAAAACAAATTTTAATAAGTTGCTTCTCACACTGTTTTCCTGACAATCACTTATTTTCTCACCAGTGAATATACCCTTTGTTTTTGTCGTCGGGGCTGGCATCTGGCTGAAAACTGTTTCAATTTTGCTCGCCATTTGTGTTCCAACAATAATGTTATGTAGGTGTTTTAAGGGGCTGTAAGCTAGTGGGAGAGCGTAAACAAATGGATGATGGGGAACAGAGAAAGGCTTACTCCACACCAACAGTTCCACCCACAATTGAGGCAAATATCTAATGAGCTCTTGCCACTGCAGACGTTTTATCCTAGAACATGAGACAAGTTTATTTATTTATTTATTTATTTATTTATTTGTGTCTAAAAATGGCACAACTATAATTAGAGGACTGCTAGTAATCAAAAGAGATAAAAGAATGATTTGAGGGGGACTTTAACACTAAAGTTACATATATAAATATGTTTTTTTAGAATGATAATATATTAAAGTTTTGCTTAAAATCAAGGCTGAGTTAGCTTTCCTACAAACTTTTGAGAACCTATAGAAAGCTGGTAAGCAAGCGTGATAAAGTTTGTCCTTGTCACAGTTTTTCCAATGACCATATATGGGCATTGACACGCGCGGTGCCACGCCTAAACACCTCCCTATTTCCCGGGCCTGCTGCGGCTTGTGTCCGCCCTGTCTCCCTGCCAGGAAGTTCAGGAACTCGGTCACCGCCCCAGCCCTCCGCTACAGCCGTTGTTGAGCAATAGCCTGCCTCATCGAAACGAGCTGAGCCGAAACTCGGTGGATATTGTACTCTGAGGATCTTTTGGTAACTTTCGGTAACAAGAACATAGAGAAGGTGGTTTTGAGTGGTCGGGGGTTTCATTTAAGGGAGCCAGCGAGGGAAGAAAACTTCTGAGGTAAGGAATTCCATACTTCTCCTTCCTCCATTTTGAACTTTTAAACTCTAGCGTATCTTGGATTGTTGTCGGGGAAAAAATAAATTTGTTCCCACTGTTCTTTTAAGAATGCGTATTTATTAAGTTTTTAGTTGTTTTTAAATACTTTATGTATAACAGATAAAGTTCTCCCATAAACAAACGAAGCTAAGCTACCGATTGTTGTTGACAGGCTAGCATTAGCAGGGCTTCATTACGTTAAATGGTTGCAAGCTGTTGCGTACACGGTTAGGTGTGTCGAAATCATCGAATACCTGTTGAGACTTGTTATACTTTTTGAAGTTTTGTGGTTTATTGTTTTTGAAAAAATGTATTGTTTACAGTTTTCACTTCTAAGTGGTCAAACCTTAAGCTAAAATTAGTGTCTCGAGACAACAGGTGTAACTTCAGCTACTTAAAGCAGTACCGAGTTAGCGCTTGATGTTAGCAAGTTTGTTTAGCTATTCTGCCCTACTTTTATTTGTTTAAAAAAATGAATAACAGCTTGACCTAAGTTTTCCAAAAAAATATTACACTTGTTTTCTGTAGTGAATGTGTTAATTTGATTTAATGTTCTTCTATTTTATTTATCACGCACTTAAACCCCACTGAAGTTTGTTTTTCTCACAGGATTTGGTTTCGTTTTGACTGGGTACACACAAAAAAACTCAAAATTGAAAGGCTACTAAGAACTCGACTTAATGAGGGATTCAAATTACACAATCGAAACGCATGATATGCAGGATGAGAGAGGAAGTGAATAGACTTTGACTATATTGTTGCGGTTTTTCTTTTTGGAATTTCCCATCATATGTCTAATTCATGTCGCCTTTTTTAATTTATGAATTGTGAAGTGCTTTTTATAATATGGAAAGGTATTTAAAAAAGTTGTGGTGCAGAAGGCACATTCAAATGTATTATCTTTTAAAAAGAAAAAGGACAAACAATGTTGTTTAGTAATATGTAAAATTAAACTTTGTTGACATTTGTCTTATTGGTTTTATTGTAATTAATCATAAAAACACTTTTTGGGTCTGTTTACAATGTGCATTGACAACTTGACCATTTTACAAAAGGTAATGGGAAGCAAACCTCTAATCTACGATCAGCTGATTAGAATGCCTTCACTCATCGACTTCCTTTCACTTCTCTTTTTAAGCTGAAGTTTTAAATGTTTTTTGCTTATAAAAAGTTGATTGTTTAACCTTTCCTTGTGTTGAAGGTTCAAGATTGCACATTTCTCTTTTATTAACGCATCCAGCTTTAGTTTCACTGATCAGAGGACACATTGACATGTTTGGAGGTCAGAGATGTCTCATTTTAAGTGTTGTGATGCATTCTTGTGAAATTTGTTAGGTGAATTTCTTTATCAATTCTGATTCTCATATGTTTCTGCCTAGTGCTAGGTGGCTGGTTTTAAGAAAATAATGTGACTACAACAAAATTCAGGTTTGGATGCACTTAAAATTTGTGCGGGCAATGCAGCACTAGGCATCTTGGCTGCACGTATTACGTGTGGCGAATATGAATTTTCATCTTTTTTTTTTTTTGTGCTGGTTGCACGTTAATACATTCGAAACACATCAGAATTAAAAAAAAAAGTAACAATTTTACAACAACCAGCCGTTTTTCTTCTAAAAGTTGGCATCGGTCATTAGCAGCCTGGTCAGGTAGTTGCGGTTTGTCAGCAGCAGCTCTGACTGGATGATGTGTAAAAAATGTCTCTGGACGAAGGATGTCCGTATTGAGTGCCACCGGAATTTTATAAAAAGTGAGTCAATCTGCACGGCTGATGCCTGACTGCCGCCGTCTACGTTCATGACCACTCCAATGATTTAAAAAAAAAATCGGGCGATGGAATTAAATCTGTCGATACCTCCCTGTTGCAATGTGGAAGTTTGCTTTAAAAATTGCTAACTTGTAAAAATTATTTAAAAAAAAAAAGCCAGAATGGACACTTTGCTGGTGAGAACAAAGGTTCAATACTTAATTCTAGTTTTTTGTGTTGATACCCTTCAACAATTTTTTTTTTACCCATAGGAAAGCCAGACACAATGTCAACTATCAACACGGCTAACATCAACTTTAAATGGGACCCAAAGAGCCTAGAGATACGTACTCTAGCAGTGGAGAGGCTGCTGGAGCCCCTCGTCTACCAGGTAATATACTTGTTGGTTCACCATGGTGCGATATGTAATTTTTTTTTTCCCCAATCATGATTTAAAGTGATATTCAATTCTCAATTGGCATTCAATTTGCAATAAAAAAAATGCAATTTACAATTTAACATGGGAAATTGCAAGTCACTATTTAATTTTTAAAATAAAATCAATTACATTTTAAACTGTCACTGGTTTTTGAAACTAATTCAAATGAAAATGTATTTTGCAATTTGAATTTCAATAAAAAAATACATTTCAATGTCCTGTATGCTTTTATTTATTTTGACAAAACTTAAAATCTATTGTATTTCATTTTGTCATGGTGTTTTTGTGTTGGAATTAAAGAGAAATTGCAAAATATCACCCCTATGTTGTAATGCATTTTCAGTTGCTTTACCTCTGCTTCTTCTGACCTAAATTTCAGACTGAGAATTAAATCTTTCAGGCTCTCATCAGCCATAATATGCCAACTCTCAATCTTCATTTATACATTTTCTACTTAATTGTCAGTTGAGAATTATAATTCTGGAAGTTGTATCACTTACAGGTGATACAAGTGATCTGTGTAGTCCTCAAAACAAACCAGACTTGTTTTTGTTGCACATACACTTGATGGGATAAAAAAAAAAAAAAAAAAAACTTGGAGAAGGTGTAACGCAATTATTTTGTTTGAATAAGTAGGAGAATACTTTAGAGTTCATATTAATAATGAAAAAAAAAATACAAAATTGTTGCCATAAATGGATTAGGGTATGCTAATTTTTATTTTCTGCTTTCCATTCTTTCAATAGGTTACCACACTGGTAAATTCCTCCAATAAAGGCCCATCCAACAAGAAGAAGGGGCGCTCTAAAAAGGCTCAGGTTTTGGCTGCTTCCGTGGAGACTGCTACACAGAACTTCCTTGAGAAAGGAGAGAAGATTGCAAAGGAAAGCCAGTTCCTCAAGGATGAGCTGACGTCTGCAGTGGAGGATGTCCGTATGCAAGGTATATTAAAAAAGACGCATTGCTGCAGTGTGCGGTTTCTACTTTGTCTAGAGTGCTTCTGTAAATGGAATGGATAATTAATAAGTCATGGTCTGTGTACATATCATTTTCCCCAGTGCAAAACTTTGAAATAAGGGTATTTATTGGACAAAATCAACCCCTAATTTATTGATATCCTTTTTTTGCTTTGAGGTTTTTATGAAGAACGTTTATAGACTTTTCATTAATGCATGCAGACATTTAGTATCTCGCCCCTAAACTAACAGTTATGTAAAACGGAGTGTTGTACCCACAAAATACGACTGCCTTTGCTAATTTTAGTATTGGACAAAAGCTTGTATATATTTTAGAGGTTTCTCATAAAGATTTAACTTTTACTGCACTTGGAAGACTGGTCCCACAGATCTTCTCTTTAATTCTGTATTGGCTTTAATAGTAGTGTATAAACACATTTTGTGGCAGAAGTGATGCTTAAAGACACACTTTAAATCCTGTATTTAACATTTTCTATTAGTATTTTTCGAATGATGGAGCACATGTATAAAGAAAATTAGGATTAAAACACCTTATCATTTCTTTTTTTCACATCATTGTAAATCAGGAACAGACTTGAAAATGCAGCTAGGAAAAGCCCGTATCCGTGACGTAGGTGCTTGTAGTCCTCGTTTGAGCTGACAGATGGCTTAAAATTGTACAGCTGGATACCTCCAATACTGCTGGTCATTTTTATTAAAATGAAGGCAGGCGTTCTCCACGCCAACAGTTCTGCCCACAACTCTGAGGTGAATTCTTCTTGAACTAATGTCACTCTGCAGAAACTATGTCCTAGAAAATAAATATTTTTAAAATATTTGCAAAAAAATGTATAATCATAATTAAAAGACCACGTTGAGAACTTTAACAATAATTAAAAGATGATTAGAGTTGGACTTTAAGGTATCCCTGTTTCATTACAAAGATTGAAGCAGAACTGAGAAAAGTTTTCCTAGTTTCCTTTTTTATGCGAGTCTACTCAGTTACAGTCTCATTCCTGTTCAGTTTTATACCACGATTATAAAGCTAAGAGTCCACCATCATCACCAGCACAATTACAGTCATCCCATCATCTCACAACCAGAAAACAGTCTAATTTATTCCTTTTCCCACTGTGCAGTTGCTGTGTTTTGACACGTAAGCAGGCTGTTGAGACCCAGAAGCCATGACTGGGGTGGTTTTGATGGCTGTGTCACCATTATTTATTTTTTTTTCTTTTCTGCTGATTTCTACTAGGTTAGATACTTTCTACTGAGAATAGTTTTTTTCTGCTGATGTCTAGTAAGTTAGATATCCTCCACTCTGAATAGTTGGGAGGAAGCAGACATGTCGCTACATAGCATGTGGCTTGTTCAGTGACCAGGTATGTTAATGTAGTTGTGGTAAGCTGTCACTGTGTTGAAATTTCAGTGACTGTTAGCTAGTGCCTAGGCCTGGCTGTCAGCTATGCCATGCTGCTTAGTGGAGCATGATGAGACTTAAAATACAGCCATCGACTATGGTAACATTCCCACTCCCATCCTCTATTTATGGAGCGTTTTACTCTCAGCTCAGGCTTACAGACTCTTTAAAATGACAGCAAAAACAATTTACACAAAATCAGATGACCGTTCATTGTTATTTTTTTCATTTTAGAAACAATTCTCTCTCTCAACAGTTTTTATGCAGTTGTCGTTTCAACGATTTGCCATGTCGGTAATTACTGCTCAGTAAAGTTAAGTAATTTCCTATCCAGTGTCGGTTCATACTTGCCTTTAAGCAGCCATTTCTGCCTACCCATGCCCTTGCTGGCCCTCGCCTTGCCCTTCCTCCCCATCTCTACCTTGTAAAATGTTTAGTAAGGTTATATGTGTAATATACATTTTAATCATTTTATCATGCACACTTTGGGCTGCATCGCTCAGGGAGCGATGGATAGATGAAAGTTTATTAAAGGAGTACTGATCGCTATCTGCCCTCATGAGAATAGCCTTATTGATTTTCTTCATAGGGGGGGGATAACAGCCTCGGGTTAGTGTGTCTGTGGTACATATTCTTCACCATTTGCACAAACAGTGATAGCCTTAGCTGGTAATTTACCTAAACTTGGATTGAATGTTTGTTTTATTTATTTTTACTTAAACAATGCTTGTCTATGAAGTGAGCAAACAAAAAATCAAAATCAATCTAAAAATCTTGATTTTAATTGTTCTAACCATAGACCACTTAAAGACTTGAGGGAAGATGTTACTTCCTTAAACAACACATGCATAATTTCAGCTTTATTTGAAAATTATTTGTGTATGTATAGTTCTCATGCTGCAGCATCTTTGACATTAAATAAGCCTGATCTCCCATCTCTACATTTATTTGTGTGGTAATTAGTGATGGGAGTATTGATGCAAAAGTATTGAAATATAGTTACAAGTACATCACTAAGTTTGGTACCAACTACTCCACTGTTTTATGCTAAAATAATCCCCAGCCCACAGTGCATATTGAACTGCTCCATCAATCATGTTTAATTTTGGACCAAAGGTATATGTTTTTTAGGATAACAAAAAATATATCTTAAAAAATCACCAGCATGAAATTAATCCTGAAGCTGCTCGGAGAGACAGTACACCCGGGAGACGAGGTTTTCCCGAATTCGGCAGCTCACTTGCGCAGAGCAGCCGGACGGACTACAGTCCCATATCTAAAATGTCTGGAGTGAATCAATGTTTTCCTACTTTTTTTCCATTTAACTGTAGCCCATGTGAAAACCTTCTTGTATTTTTACATTTTTAATTTGGAATGTGGGGCTATTTGGACAACACTACCCATGCTCTGAGAACGGGCTATTCTAACCCACTAGTGTAATTGCAGTTTTGCAACTAAGATTCAATAGACTCACTGCAGGCAGACAATTGAAGGAGGAAAAGTGAATACTTGTGAAGCACCTTGACATATCTGGGACTGTGGCTGTCTGGGACATATCTGTGTTCCCAGTTTTCATTCCAGCTGCTTTTACAGAAACTAAATGTTGGTCGTTTCCTGCTGTTGTAGTATTTGTTGCTTGTCATTGTATTTAGGAAGTTGTGAAGAGCTTTTTTAAAGAATATAATTCAAGCTTTGTTTTCCTCTTGAATAAAGAAAACCGTAGTTGGAATATAATCAAATGGAAGAGATGTACAAAATTCTTTCCCATAAGGAGAAATTCCATGGTTTGTAGCAACCACACGCAAAAAATCCTCAAAGCCATTCATTTAACACTTAAAAATGAACTCAAAAAACCTTACTTGCACATAATGACCATTCTGATCCAGATGGTACAAAATCTGGTGCTACATGTAAAGCCCAGCATTGTCCACACCCACCTGCTCCGGATAAGCAAACTGCAGTGTCCAACACAAAAGGGAACTGCAGTGTGAGGAGCCGAAGAGCTATTCTTTCAGTGGTTTTCATGAAATTGATTACTGGTCAGTGAAAAAGAAATAAGTAGTGGCCTTTACTCCTTGAGCTTACCTCAGAAACTTGCCAAAGACATGTCTTCCTCTGAACCAGATACCTGCCTGGTTAAGTAAACTACAGTTGAACAGGCTTTAGAGGATCAACCAACTCTGCACAGGCTTCTAGGAGCTTTGGTTGAATGCCATCAGGACCGGCAACTTGCTAGATTGCACACTTTTCAACTCTGTGCAGTCCCCTTCGACTAAGATGTGTTAATACTTGGCAGGTGTAGCAGTTGCTGGTTGGAACAGAGCAGAAGGTGACAGTCACTGGAACAGCAGAAAAGGTGTATTAGTTACTGGGTGGGCTCAGTGAAACCTGTGAAACTGGTTAAAAGGTGTTGGTGCACTGTATCCTTTCAAGAGCTTAAAAAAATGTGTTGCATACTCTTTTTCTGCTTTTTAAATTTTATTTTAGAATTCTTTTAATGCCTCAAACAGATGGGTGCACTGTTGTCACCTGAGATCTTTATTGGGAGAAAAATTAGGTTGCATGTGCGAGTTAATTGATCTCACTCCTGAGCTCTAAAATGACCTTAAGAGTGGTGAGGAAACAGGCCTGAAATACATTATGGGAACTTCTGACTCATACAGACCTGGGACCACAGCAAGAAAGGTTACTAGTTCTATTGGTATCACAGTTATAAATGAAAATGCTGCAATGTTTGAAAGCCCCCCTGCCTACACCAATACGTCTAGACCTTTCTAAAGGTTTCTAGACATGATCTGAATGATTGGAAGAATTTCATGTAGAATTGGTGACTGTCAAATACATTTGCCTCACTGTATTGTACATTTATTTTTACATTATCATGTTTCATTAATGGGGTTAGTCTTTGTTTTTTTTTTTGGGCAGTGATTTTCTGTGGTGTAAAACTGGTGTTACATTGGTTTTTGCTGTTCTTTTGGCCTTTTCTTTCCAGGAGAGTCGATGAGGCAAGCTTCAGGAGAATTTGCAGAAGACCCCTGCTCCTCTGTAAAGAGGGGTAATATGGTCCGTGCTGCCAGGGCCCTGCTCTCAGCTGTCACGCATCTGCTGGTGCTGGCAGACATGTCTGATGTGTACAAACTCCTCCTTCAGCTTAAACTGGTGAGATGCTTTTCTTTTTCTTACCAAGAGACCACTTTAACGTTCACAAAAATATAGATACTTTAATAAATACAGTCCAGTTGTATTTCTGTGGTTCTAAAGATAAAATGACACGAGGCTGTTACAAAAAAGGAACTGCATGTTTTTGATTTCAGTCAAAACTGTATTGTTTTGAATTGAAAATAGTTATCTTATGTAAGACATCAGGCCTCCTTTGCTCTTCAACTTGAGCGAGTTTCATGTAGAGCCACCTATTTTAGCACTTCACCTGATGGAGTTTGTTCATGCTAGTCCTTCAAAAGAGCAGAATGAGTGCTATTACTATCTAGAGTCTAAGAAATCTACCCTGCACTGTTGCAGAGCTTGACTGGAAAAGCAGCTGAGTACAGAGAAGGTATTCAACCATAGCCACCTGGCCTGGTTAAAGCTTGTGTTGGATGAATTCCAAGTGCATTCTCTGAAAGCGATGGCAAAAATCAGTTATTTTACAGCATTTACACTTAATCCTTATTAAATATATTTTGAAAGTGTTTTGATGGAAAATAAAATTGTCATCTATTCGACAAGTCTCGTCATACATTTCAAGTTCTCGTGTTAAACTTAATAAAATCACTAACAGAACTCAAAATTCTTTACTTGAAAAGCTCCAAGGTGACTTCAATTGACCTCATTTCTCATTCATACTGCAGGTTAAATGTGAAATTTAGTCAAGTCATTTTTTGCATGGCTGTGTACACTTTTAAGTTAGTTTTTAATGTGTAAAACTGCAGTTGAAGCTGAACAAAACTCTTAAACTTGCAGAATGTCAAATACACAATACTGTCATTCATTACATTTACAGAATACAATCTTTTATGATGCCTCTCCATGTAGTTACTTGCACAAATACATATTAAATCTAAAAATGGACTGTTTATGAAGGTGCCCCTTCACTGTCCTTTTAATTAGAGGTGTGCCTCTGGTGACATGATACAGATCGCGATACGTGTCTCACAATACGATGCGTATCACTATATATCCCAAGACTGTACCAGAACAAATGTTCTCTAATTTTTTTTAAAGAGAATGACTTAAAAAAAACTTAACCTGAATATCAGTACACCTTTGATTGTGATGAAATAGTAAAATCGTCTTGTCGGCTTTTTCATTCGATACTAGTATCGTCTATGATTTAAACTTGTTTGTCTGGCTTAGGTGGAGGATGGTCTGGTCAAAGTGCGCAATGCAGCTACAGAGCAAGATTTGGGAAACCAATACCAAGCTCTAAAACCAGAGGTGGACAAGCTGAACTCGATGGCTGCCAAGAGACAGAAGGTAATGTTCTTTAGACATATTCCTCGATTTGTTCTTTTCATTTCATGCATTGGAGCATCTACTCATGTGTTAAGTTTTAACTTTTTATTCTTTGCTAGTGTTCACTATGTGTTCCCTCGTATCAGCATATTGTTGAGTTACAGTGCTTGGTTCTAAATAGAAACGCATTATATTGCAAAGGCTCTTTATAATGGCCTGATTATTACTGTGTTGTTACCCCAGGCGACAAAAGCAAATTTGGGTCACCCATGACAAACTCTTAGTCTCTTCGTAAGGGCATGACGGGCTGAGTTTTGAATAGAGAGAACATCATCCCTTTAAGTATACCATTTTCTATTACATGAATTCATTTTCCGTCCTTTCATTTCTTTCTGCTAGGAGCTAAAGGACGTCCAGCACAAGGACCAAATGGCTGCTGCGCGTGGAATACTACAAAAGAACATCCCCATGCTGTACACAGCAACCCGCGCCTGCCTGCAGCATCCTGACGTGGCAGCCTACAAGGCTAACCGTGACCTGATCTACAAGCAGCTGCAGCATGCAGTGTCCGGAATCTCCAATGCTGCCCAGGCCATGAGCGCTGAAGACTCAGTCCTCACCCAGCCAGCAGGGGGAGGAGAGCTGGCTTATGCCCTCAACAATTTTGATGTAAGTCAGAAATAAGAAATATGTTTTACAGGCTATCATTTATTTATTTATTTATTTTATTTAGTTTTCTCACTAAAGTACAAATAATAAAAATACAATTTGGATAAAAGAAAAAATATTTTTTCAATTTAAAGAAGTCAAGTTTATTGATAAATAATACATCAAATGTATGATAGAATTACATTTAAAATTAAACTGTTCTAAATTATATTTTTATTATATCTGCTTACTCCTCTGTTGCTCTCATATGAAAGTCCAAATGCAAAAAGACATGGATAATATTTCTATAAAGAAAACAACCA
This sequence comes from Oryzias melastigma, assembly GCF_002922805.2. Taxonomy (NCBI): domain Eukaryota; kingdom Metazoa; phylum Chordata; class Actinopteri; order Beloniformes; family Adrianichthyidae; genus Oryzias; species Oryzias melastigma. The sequence continues at coordinate 18,865,296 of NC_050521.1, forward strand.
AGTTCTACTTATAATTTAAAAAATTTGAACTGGTAAATCCAGGAATTTGATCTAAAAACATTGCCTAAATAATTTGATGTCTTTTTTAAACATATGGTTGAATTCTGTCAGTTTGAGTTAAATGTTCAGATTTTGATTAATGGCCATTACTTAAGCCTCTAGATAATAAAAAATATATTATTATGATGTTATTCGCACGTATTTACGTGCCACCAGCATAGAAAGTGATGGAAATTGCATTGCTGCATTGCCCGCACTCATTTTAATTGTTTTTGTTGGCCGCACATATTTAAAATCAAACTTAAAGTTAAAGTCCCATTAACTGTCACGTTCCTAAACGTGTGAAATGTGTTCTCCACATCTGACCCATCCCCTGGTGGAGCCGTGAGCTGCAGAGACGGCCGCACTCGGTAACAATTTGCTTGTTTAACCCTAACCGTAACCATAATCCTAACCTTTATCCTTTCCTCTGGGTCTGTGCAATAAGAAAAAAAAGTTTAGCACTGGCCGCATGTTTTTTTTAAATTCTGTGCAAATAGACACTTCCAAAGAATATATAGTACAATATTTTAACGTAAACATACTTGTATGAAAATTGCTGCGTGTACTACTGGAACAACAATTTCTCTAAACTTGCATCATTTTCATAAACTATTTACGCCAAACAAAGACTGTGTTTACCTGTCCTGGAGCTGCAAATGTCAAACAAAAGAATTTGTTTACCTTGTAGTCTTGAACTCCATGGAGTAGGAGGACGATCTTTATGGTTTTTTACTGCTTATGACGTCGAGGAGAATAAACGGGACGATAAATGAAACTTGATCACTTCTAATGTCTTCTAAGACATTTTAAAAAACATGAAAATCTAGTTTCATGTCTTCAAGTCAGACATTTAAAGGTTTTAGATGGTTAAAATGGTGAGCCATAATCTGAAATGATTAAAAACAAAAACATTTTTTTCTTTCAAAGCCAAAAAAAAATGCTACTGGAACATGTCAATTTCAGGCGTGTGAGGAAAAAAGTAAATATTTCTCCAAAAAAATCTCTTCTCGTTGCAGCAAAAATTAGGCTTATCAACTAAATCAATTAAGTGAATTGATGAAGACCTCTAATGCTCACGATTTGCATGTCAGATGCTTCTTTCAAAGCATGTCAAAATCTATTCGACATTGGTCCAAACGTGTTCATAAGCCGGACGGTCCAGAGATTTTCCAAGTACGGTGAGCTTTACTGTCTACTGCAGGAGCGGTGTCTGAATGACGGCCATCTTGAGCTGTATTTCCGTGTCTCTGTAACCCAGTTTGACGACTTGGTGTCCCATAATTGTCCGAAGAGATTAAAAATAAAATTATAGGACTTCTTTATCATGGATGGGGAAAAATAGTACAAAACTCAGAAGGAGAACAATCAGATTCTCCATGTTTGTTTTGGACTCCACCCGCTGACGATTTACAAATAACTGACTGACGGCTCTCCTCTTAGGGGTACAGAGGTGCTTTTTAGCTATGCTAAAGAAAAGAGACAACTCATTTGTGATAGAAAATAAAACACGTCATAGACCTATTCATACAAAACCAGAGAGCAAAGACTGATTAGAAATCAGTAACAGTTCCTTAGGAAAAAAAGTGTTATTTTTATGTTGCGACTTCCTCTCCGTTTGCCTTCTACATACTGTTTTTTTCAAGATAACACCTATGGTTTCTCTTTGTAAAATAATGCAATTAATTTTTCCAATAAAAAACATTTTTAGATTTTTGTTTTTTTAATCTACTGAGTCAAAAACTAGATTTTGGTCACTGGGATTGTGACTTCAAACTTAGAGCCTCAAACCACAAACAGCCAAATCCGTTTATAAGGCTGTTTCTACCAAAATTGCTCTGCTGAATGATTGTATCGAGACTGAAATCTTTAAAGAATGTTCCTTTAAAACTCTCCAGTTGGTGTAAAAATGTGATCATAGTTTAGTGTAGTACTTTAAATGTTAACTACAGTGCATTGGCTGGTTCATCAATGATATTTTACATTTTATTAAACCGCTTTTTATTATCTTTATGAAGAAAAATCATTTTTCCAAGAAACCAGTTCTCACAAAGGACTTGCAGATCTAACTAGAAATCAGCTGCCAGGAACATCTTGAGTGTTTGTGAATGCATCACTGAGTGCACGTTTTCGCAGTTCCTTTTTTTTTGTTTCGATGTGTATTGTGCCATCAGCTTTGTTGGACCATGCTGGTCCTTTGTATTAAGCTGATAAAATGTGCCAGGTCTGTCATTGAGGGAGGTTTTCTGTGTGACTGTTTGTTTGGCCCTGTAAATGATCTGTAAGCATTAATGACCTAATTTCTTTTAATCCTCTTAAAATGCTTGATTTTTTTTTTAAGCTTAAAAGCAAGTAATATGTGTTACATTCTAAAAATCTATGTATCACTAAATTTAGACCGTTTAATTCTTATGTTAAAATGTTGCAAGTTAAGCTAGACCTAAGATATCCCTGATTAATTCCCCCACCTCATCTACACACTACTGTCTGATTTTTCACCATAATGAAAATTATGCAGATTATTCCATCGGTCTGGTCTACACTGTAAAAGTTGTAGAAATGGAAATCACAAATATCTGCTCATAATTGTGTTGTGTTTAAGTGCAGATTTCTTCAAATAGGTTTGGTGTATAATGGCCCATAGGCAAAATTAGGAAATGAGTCAACTCTGCTGTTCTTTCTGTGTGCTTCCACCTCCATGTCTCTCTCGTATGCCTGTTGTCATGGGGATATGACACACAGAGGAGGCCAGACAAGACAGAATAGAGGGAGCTGGAGGTGGTTGTCTAAAGAAACTGCAAAATCTAACAATCCTAACAGCTGTTTTCAATTATTTGCAGCAATAAAGAATGATTTGATCATTAGCGAAAACGTGTCCAACAGTAGGTGCTACAACCATTTAACAAACATCTACCACAACACTTGGAGGCTCAAAGCTGCTTCATTTCATATCAATAGACATGTGGTAGCTAAAGTTAGCTACAGATTAAACACCAACATTTTGAATTACTGGCTATTTAACTGTTTTTGAACTTGCTGAAATATTATAGATATTTTTTTTGAAAAGAAAAGTTTGGCCAGTTTCCTCCTTTAAATTGGCTTTGGGGCATTTCTATATATACCCCAATGCTAGTATGGGAGGCAATGAATGGTTGATATAAACATATTAATATAAAGATTTGGATGTTTATTAAAAATGGAAAAATCTGCATCAAAATAGCGTTAGTGCTGTTGAAGTTCTTTTCCTAGTAAGTGTTTTTTGTCTGTTTTAAATGGTGATTTGTTGTGTATTTTTTGCTGTAGATCCTGAGCTGCTAAGACTTCCCTGCAAAATATTAACTTAATTACCTGGTAACTGATAAAAGATCAGTCACAAGTAGAGAGAATATTCATTCTGTACTTTATTTTCTTACTACCTTGGCATAAAAACACCTTGTTTTCTTTCCTTTAAGTTTTCTTCTGTTTATGCCTTCCTGACAGAAACAAATCATCGTGGACCCTCTGGCGTTCAGTGAGGAGCGCTTTCGTCCTTCTCTGGAGGAGCGCCTTGAAAGCATTATTAGTGGAGCTGCCCTCATGGCTGATTCCTCCTGCACACGTGATGACCGCAGGGAGCGTATTGTGGCGGAATGCAACTCTGTGCGTCAAGCTCTACAGGACCTTCTGAGCGAGTACATGGGAAATGTAAGTGTCTTAACTTATTTTTCCCTGCTGTTTTTTTTTCCTTAATCTTTGGTAAGCTTTTATCTTATAAAGGGCCCATAAAATGCAAAATCCACTTTTTGAGCTTTTAATTTTAGTATGCTAGTTCCTCACAAAAACCAACACCAAGCCGTATTACAAACCATTCATGCATTCCTCTAAAAACCTGTGCTCTGAGCACCAGCCCCTTCCAACCCACAAAAAACAAGCAAGTTCTCACTAGGTGATGTTGACAAGTGAGATCAGCCCCTTCCATGAAGAATCTGCCAGCACTCCCCCCAGGCTAACACAAACGCACGCTTTCTCCACGGAGTTAGCGGTGATCAGCAAAATGCTTTAATTTTATAAGCACAATATTGTATATCTTCCACTCATGTTCTGTTTCTTGTTGACGGCGTCTCTAATATCCACCAGGTCTAACAGATATTCGTTACTTTTGGAGGCCAGTCTCTAATAGTGGCTGGGCTCCATTAATAATTCCAAGTTCCAAACAAGTTTTTCTTGGTAATGAATTTTCTCTTTTCTCAAGAAAGTTCATATATTAATTTACATTTTAAACCACAAAAAATGATTTTTTTAAATTGGAAAATATCTAATAATAAAGAATTAAAAAAGCTTAGAAATTACTTAAACTAAAATTACTCAATTGATTTCATGAATTGATATGGCATTTTCAGGGTACATATTAATTCAAATAAATATTTCAAAGGTTTTGCTCGTCAAAAAATTATTGAAGTTTTTTTGAGTCATAATTCCAAGAAATTGACAAATGTTTTCAATTTGAAAATGCTTTTTGCAATTTTACAACTCAATATGCAATTCAGACTTGGAATGTGAAAATACATTTTGCAATTTAGAATTCAATATTAAAAATTACAATTAAATTTGACAGTTTAAATAAAAAAGCTGAGAAAATCAATTGCATTGCAAATTATCATTGGTATTTGATGCCCCAATTGAACTGACTGCATTTTGAAATTTACTATACATGTAAAAAAAAATGACATTTCAATGCATAGTCTGCTTTACATTCATTTTTAAAGTAACTGAAAATCTATTACGTTGTAAAATGGCATGATGTTTTTTTTTGTCAAAAATCCAATGCAAATGCAAGACAGTGACAACCCCCTCCCTCCTTTTTTTTACATTTTTTTTTTTACATTTTATTTTATTATTTTTAAAGAATCACGCTTTTATCTGTCAATATTCAGATTCAACAGCAAACTGTGATGCTCATCAGGGCTGGCCCTAGTGAGGCAAAGTGACCCCTAAGTACACAAATCTTCTGGCCTTTTGCACATTTTCAGTGTCACCTCTTCTTGGCTGCTGTGAACTTATGCAATCTAGAATGTACCGGTAATCACAAGTACATGTATGTATAAACCTGAATGCTTCACTCTTGAGTTCATGTACTCAAACCTTTTTGTCTTTGTACTTCCCACATTATAGATCATTTTTGTTTTGATCATAAAAAGCCTCTTATTTACTTAAATATGTGATCTACTTGTAAACTGTATATAACTATATTTCTGTGTGGAATACAAACCTATAGCTTATGGATCTTGTTAAGATTATTATCAATGCTAACAAGATGCAGTGAGATGTTTTGTGGATTTAGTGGCTTTTTGAAAGCTGTAGCATGGAGTTGTCAGTATAAGAGCTGGTGTCTCAACCCTGTGCTTTTTAAGCTTCAAATATACATTGTGACAGCAGGCCAGCATATGTGGTTAATCATGACTCTACAAAGATGTTTGCTATGATGATATATGCCGTTTTGTTTTGCAGACCCATAGAAGATGGGTGCATATGTGACTCACGCAGTTCAGAGAAGGGCATCTTTCTGTGTAGATGTAGAAAAAAGTGCTGTACAACCACATCTATCCAAAGGTTTCCTGTGTTTTTTTTTTTTTTTTTTTTTTGTCTGGTTGCTGCATGGTGGCAGCAAAGTTCACTAAAAGTCAGTTCTGAGTTTTCTCTGATATTGCAAAGTAACTATTGACAGTATTCTTCGTAAAATTGAAGGAAAATACCTTTTAAAGTCTTTTCCTAAGGGAAGGCTAGTTGTTGATTCGAAAATGACTTTGATTTTTTTTCTTTCTGCTCAATTGAAGTTCTAAGCTGCAGTTTCCAAACATGTTTACATTTGATAGTTCAATACGTTGTTTTTCCCCCCTTTTTACATATAATGCAGTCATTTTCCACATTATCTCACATCACAGAAGGATGTTTGGTTGCTTTGACATATACAGTTGCTCACATTCAAATTAATGCATGATTGGTTTTACCTCCATGAAGCTCATGTCACTGCTGGTTAATTTTGAATTATTTTTCCATTCAGCTTTAGAAGGTCAGGGTTATTTGATTAAACTTGCACACCTGCTTTGATGGTTAACCACATTAGAAGGCTACAATGGGCAAACCTTTACCTCAAACTTTTGCCTCAAAGCTCACTGCACAGGCTCCGATGTACAGAAGAAATGTAAAATGTTAGAAAATGAACTCAAAATATATAAAGCTTGTTTATTTGCATTCCTACTAGACGATTTATGGCGTCATGATTGAAAACAGTGTGACCAGAACTGCTGTGACTGAAATATGCGAAGACTAGCCTGAGAAAACTGTGTCTGAAACGTTTCTTTTTTAAAAACATCAAAATTAAATATTTAGACATTCTTTTTACTTTGCCATGTTTGAAAACTCTGTGTATGGTTAACAGTAATTTGTTAAAGAAAGTTGCTGCTTGGTGACTAAACATCAGTTACCGCCACACTTGGTGAGAAAACACATATTCACATTCTGTCCTAAAACCATGTTAATTACCAGTCAATCAAATATGCATATTTTATAATTTTGTAGAAAAGAAAGCTATAACTAGTGCAATTAAAGCCCAAACAAACCTGGAATGAACAGAAAATTGGTCTGCGGTGGGGCATTATTATAATTAAGCCTTAATAATTTTAAGATTTATAAACCTCTCAATGGAAGTATTTTAACATGCAGTCGTGAAATGTAGTAAATATCAAATATTTTAGCTCTACAATTTAAACTAGGAAAGATGCTGCAGTCTTTACTTTCATAATTCAGCATTTAAATTTACTCTAGCTCTTTAATTTTGTTTGGACATGAATATTTAATACTAAACCATGACACGCAGAATTGTTGGAAGAAATGACAGACAAACCAAGTTTTTGAGCGTTCATCACTTTGGAAACACTGTGAATTATAACCATTTTATTTAAAAAATATATGTTTTTAAGGGACAATATTTTTTTCAGTTTGGCACATCTTATCCACTATACAGATATGAAATTGTACATATTACAATACAAAAGGAAAATGGGAAGAGAAAAGCATTCTTTTTGCACAAAGAGTTTGAATAAGAGAATAGGAATTGTTGAACTTTTTTTTTTGTTGTTTTTGTATTTTTTATTTTTGTATTTTTTTTTTTGTTTAGGCTTGGTGGGGACAAAGTTCTGTAAATGACAAGGGGAAACAAAACAGTTTACAAAGAGCCAAAGTGCAAAAAGGGATGCATAATTCTACAAATTGTGTAGACTTTCAGTCTCATGGTGCCACTGTAGTCTTGTACAGTGAAAGTCAAATGATCGACAGGACTCTCTTGGAATTCCAAATACACCCCCAACCATCATACCAATGACATCTAACCCTAATGTTTGCTAAAGGACAGTTGGTCAACTCAAAGTTGGTTTTTGAACATGCAAGACAGACTAGATGGGCACTAGTAGTTGCAGCACAAAGCTGGAGAGAATTTCAAATGAACTTTGTATGCAGTGTCTTCATTGAATTAAAAAAGAGATGTAACTTTTTTTTTTGGTTTGGTTTACATACACAGATTCTTTGTAGGCATTGTTTTGAGCATTTGCCGAGACACACTGAAACACAAGCGTTCATGTAAAAGTTTGAAGCCATATTTTGACAAACTTAACCGAGAGACAAAGCAACAATTGGAGCAGCTGCTGCCTTCATTTAGGGACTTGAAATCAAAATGATGCATCCAAATTTCTCTGAATAATTTCCATGTAACAGGTGATGTGCTATCAGAATTGGATAATAATCCTCAATGCTTACTGCCACTGTTAAATTTCGAAAGAAACAAAAGAGACTGATTACTATGGTTGAAAAAGTGGTCTAATGCAAAATTTGAATTGGACATTTGAGTGTAAACACTTTTTTAACTAGCTTACATTTATTGACACGTTTGCTGTCTTCAGAATTGTCATTCGGGTTTTTTATTTCTTTGTTTTAATCAAATACTTTATTTATATCCTCCTCTCTTCCTCTTAGTTTTTCTGGTGGTTTTATCCTCCCTCCACTACCAAACTAAGCACTAAGTATGTGTGAAGCTGCTGCAGCACTTTCACTGTGATACTAATGTCCATGCTCTCCTGCATACAAATGTTTCTTAATCAGCAATTTGTGTTGCCTTGTCACTTGTCACTCTTCACTTGCCTTAACTGTCATTGCCAGTATAGCTTTTTTTTGTCCAAACTCTTGTTTGTAATTTTATTAATATTTCTTGATTAAAATGACAACTTCATAAAGAAGTGTCTTTAAGAAAAAGATTTAATGGTATTGTGGTTGAGAAGGATTATTGTATTACAACTAAATCTGTGTGAAGTGCTCAAATGTTGGTTAATCACTGGTGTGGGTGAGAGTATTAGATCCATTTTGCCTGGCCTTAATTAGTTCAATCTTAAGCCTGTCTCTCCTCATTAGTGAATAAGTAGTTGAAAGGATGGGATCCAAGCGAAAGGCTTTGTTTTTTATAAAATAACTTTTCTATGTGGCATTTTGTTTTTGTTAACCTCCTACATCTTATTGATGTTTCACATAATGTTTTTTTTTTTTTTTTAAATCAATTTCATTATTTCAAGTAATGTTTTAGATATTGTTTGGAATTGGATAATACATATACTGCAATTATAAAAAATTGCAGTTTTCTTTGTAATACGAAATATTTTAGTTCCGAAATATTGGATTGCAGATAACGGGATCTAAAAGATTCTTTGGGTCCCTCAAGTGAATTTGTATTTGTGATGTGGCACAGCTAAATAGATTTAAAGAGCCACAAGTTTGATGTGAACAGCCACTTTTCTCCATGTTATGTAACTGAACATGAATTGCTTGTTAATAAACATTGATCTCCACCCAGAAAACATATAGACAACATTTTTGAAAATAGGCATCCTATTTTTAGGTGGCTCGCAGTTAATTTGGTAAAGTTCTGCTTCAAGTTGATTTATTTTCAGCTGGGTTCAAGTATTTTCTCACTTTGAAAAGATGTGAAATTGGTAATTTTAAGGATTAGACCCACAACCACTTAATTCCTATTTCTCAATCAATCGATCCATCTATAAAACCGGAATACAGAGTTTCCGTTTGTCATTTTTCTCAAGTGTTTTTAAATATTGGCTTATAGAAACTTCATATACTCTCCCTCTGTTGGCAGAAAAGTGACATAATTTACATCCTCACTCATTCTATTCTATTAACGGATGGCCATTTTGTGAGTGGTAACTGTGCTGAAATATAGACAATGTAGAGACAAATCTCACAGTTAAAATTTTTTGTCTTTAAAATGATTGCCCCTGGTTGATATGAACAACCTTGCATTTATAGAAAAATAAATTTGTGACTATCTCTACATATCATAGCTGTCCAGCCTGTTTATGTAGCTTTCAATATCATTTTACTATTTCACATATTTTCAAATCTCTCTTGTAGAAATTATGCTTTTTACATAAACTGGAAAAAAGCAAAAAGTAAACCCTGTATCATTTTACATGGTCAAATGACAAACCATATGGTAGAGAAATAAATAAGAGTTCAAACTTCACACTCTTTGTAAGGCAGCTGCTGACACTTACACTGCCCATACCCGTTGATGATCACAAGTGCCCCTTCTTCATGGCTGGGTTCATACTCATTATAGGGTACCTGTGTGGCGAGGTCCGCCATTGGCTGTCGTTGCTGGGTCCTCATCTGTCTGCGATTTTGAATAGCTGAACAGTGACGTATCCTTCTCAGGGTGGGAGGGCAGCACTTTCGTGAGATATACACAACAAAAATTATGATAAAGAAGGAAAATAGAAGCGCCATAGTTCCAATGATGACCCTTTGAGTCATTAGAGTGTTGTCCATAGCTGAAAAGTCCTCTGTCACAGATTCCTCTTCCAACAAAGCAGTAGTTGCTTGAGCAGTGCGTGGCGTTTGTGTTGTGGTGGTGGTGGTAATGGTAACAACTGTGGTAAAGCTCCCAAAATCCTCTGCATAGTCCTGCGTGGGGGTTGGCTGCATAATTCCAAACAAGGAGCTTGTGATCTCTGCAGCTGTAGTAGCGTCTGTGGTTGTACTAATGGTCTGAATGACTGGTGCTGAAAAGTTCTGGCAAAGCTGGAATCCATAAACCGCATCCAGTATTTCCTCACCTTGGGCGTACTCAGGACTGTGGCAGAGAATGGAATGTTCCCACCTTCCCTTGAAGGTGCTTAGCCAAGTGGCCAGAGAGCAAATCCTTTTGGTACATTCCCAAAGGTTGCTGGACAGCCCAATTGTACCCAAAGACCGCCACATATCCAAAACCTGTGCATCCAGACTGCTTAGTTTGTTGTTATCCATTAGCAACATTTTTAAATTTGGCAGCGTTTGAAAGACATCAGGTGTAAGCACACGGATTTCATTTCCTGTAAGGTCCAGCTTTTCTAAAGTTGTCCATGTCCATTCCATGCCACATGTTACGTTGTTTATCTTATTCCATTGCAGATATAGAAACTGGAGAGCAACAAGACGAGGGAAATGAGCCAAGTTAATCTTGGTCAGCTGATTGTGCTCCAAGTGGAGCTCTTTAAGCTTGATGAGCCCAGCAAATCCATTCCGAGCCAGGCTACGAAGCCGATTGTTGCTTAGTCCCAGATATTCCAGACTGCGACAGTCCCAAAATGCTCGAACAGGTGTAGTACGAAGTAAATTGGAGCGTAGGTGAAGTATCTGGAGTTTTCTTAGTCCGTGGAATAGTTCTGGTTCCAGTGAAGTCATTTGATTAAAGGACAGGTCCAGTATTTGAAGGTTTATGAGGTGTATGAAGGTTGTATTGGGCAACTTGGTGATTCGATTGGAGCTTAGGTTGAGATCTTTCAATTTATATAGTCCTTGAAAGGCATCCTCTTGTACTGTGGTAATCTGGTTGTGGTCGAGATGTAACCATGTGAGCTGGCTAAAACCGTAAAACTGATCAGAGCTGAGCTCAGTAATGCTGTTGTGTCGTAAGGACAGGCCCAGAGCCCCTTTGTCCACTCCGTCTGGGGGTGCCTTTAGCCCCTGGGTGTCGCAGTAGAACTGCAGGTCCTCACAGCGGCATTTTTGAGGGCAGGTTGTGCATGATGCAGGAGACAGCAGGCACGCAAGGAGCATGCTGATTACGCTCAGAGCCACTGGTGCAGGTCCCACCAATGGCCACCTTGAATGGAAACCTGTGTGGGTTCAAAGACAAAAAAATAAACTCCGGGATGGGAAAGAAAATCTCTGCAGAGCACTTATAACTAATTCATGGTGGGGGCTTTGCTGTTTGTGTTTGGACTGTCTTTCTCAAACAAACAGCAGACATGACATTTCTTTTTACTGACATCTTTTGCAATGTATACAAGCCAGTAAATCTTAGGTTAGTGAAAGTTAAAACTCTAACTTTATATCTGGTAGTGGTTTTTGCTTAACCACAGCTTTTTGTTTCATATTTTTTTCTTCCTACCAATTATTAGAAGCATTTATTCATTTATATTTTAGGCTCTGTAAGTTATCCTTTATGTAATTTTGGGTTTTTTTTTTCAGACTATTCTAATATCAGTAGAATTAACAAAAAAAATCATTTTTTGTTTAAAATATTAATTGTAAAAAAGAAGTGCTCTACATTTGACATATTTCCAATGCGTCTCGGAGAACGTAAAACGGGGGGCTGTTGCAGTAAATAGATCGGACAGAGGAGCTTTTAGTACTCGACCTCCCTCACTCTTACTTGTATTTCTATTCATGCTCTGACCTGCCAAATAATGGACTAACTTACCCATTCTTTTGTGCACATCGAAGGCTGCATTCAACTGTTCTTTTCTGTAGACTCTTGGACCAACCAGATTGATGAAAAATCCAAAGGGAAAAAGCCCTTTTGAATGAGCAGAAAATGAATCGGCTTCCTTGGAAATAAAGCAATTCTGAACCCACCCAGTAGAAACAAAATGTAAAATTCCATGTCCTAAAATGCAGATCTTCCTGGTAATGTGCAGAGACCCTTAAAATCCCGGCTTGAAGAAGAGATCGTTTTTTTTTTCTTTTTTTTTTTTTTCCCTTCAACCAATCCTTGAAATAAGTATTTATATACATCTATATATATTTAAGTTGCATCCAGAGCGACTCCACTGAAGAGATCTCCCCCCTCCCTCCTTTTTTCTTCTTCTTTCTTTTAATCCTTTTGTTTTCTGTCCACGGCAATGACGCCAGCTCAGACGGTTAATTGAAGATCATTTCTTTCACGGCTGTGGTCATCCAACCCTAACTTGTTGATGGCAGTTAGAGATCCTGCTTCCGAAGCCGTCTCAGCATAGCCTCTGCAGAGCTGCGAGCGGAGTTCTCATCTGCGCTGAGACGCAGAGAGAAGGGGGAGAAAAAAAAAGCAGAGCAGAGAGTCAGGAATGTTATTCTGTGCTTTTTGTTGCAGCCACTCTCTGCTACAGAGTGGTGGCAGCCTGGCGTCGATCATCACCTCCGTTTCTCTCTCTCCTTCATTTTCTCTCCCTCATACACGAACACCCTCTCGCTCTCATCGTTGGCCACTTGCTCTCTGCCTCAAGTTCTTGTGCACCTTAGTCCTCCTCCATCTCCCGTTCCATCCTTCTTCCCTCCCACTGGCTCGTCACCATCAGAATATTGATATCTTGAATGTTTTGCAGTAGCTTCCTGTTGAAATTACCCACTGTTGCATATACAGGCATCATCTATTAATTTAAATGAGAGGGGAAAAAAACATTCACACAAATACACACATCTTGATTAGAATTTTTGTTGCCTGCAGCTTCAGATGTCAGAATACAGTATTTGGCTAAGTATGAAATGCTTTTATTCCTTAAAGGGGAAATGTTTTCAAAAATGTTAGTACGGTATCTTAAATGCAGGGTGCAGACTTGCAGCCACAAGGGGTGCTAAATAGTGCTAAATAGCTATGCTTGTTGTGGGATGAAGAGCACTTCATGGGAAGATCATGCTGGAGCCACATAGCACTAAGGTTTACTTAAGCCAGACTTACACCATTGGTTTGTTAAAATATAAATAATTAGTGCAGGTATAAATATAGCTTAAAAAAAGTTTAAAAAGACAGAGTGCTTGTTTTTAATTTCACTCCTGTTAGTTTTAAAAGTTAAATAATACAGCAATTTTCAAAAAAGACATTGTAACAATTCTGTTGGTAAAGTACTTGTGCTATACCAGTGCCCAGTCCTTCAAGCCCAACGCCCATCTGGATTTACGTTTCCGGGTCACTTGTCGTGCATATTGCTGCGTTTTCCACATGTATCTCAGTTGAATCCTAATGCAGACTGCGAAAAGAAATACTTGGAGGAAAAACTGAAGCTGGAAGGAGGAATTTTGTGTTCTTTTGGCTTACATCATTTAGACAATTGAAATATAAAGGGCTTATCTGGTCATTGATTTGAAGTTGCTAAAACACTAAGGAAAAAAAATCTCTAGTCAAAAAGCCTATTCTTGTTTTAGTGCCCTTAACACTGGTGCTTTGTTAAAAAAATGTCAAGGAAAATATGGTTGGAGCTTCAACTGATTGTCATAAAAAACTCTGCAAAAATGGTTTCTGTAATGAGCATCTAAGGAAATGCTTTACAGCCTTTTACCAAAGAAATTAAATAAAACATGTAGAAATAGAAATGAACAGTTTGTAGCAGAGCAGCCTGAACTCGACCATACCAGTATATCTAGTCAACACAAAACTCACAAAGGGGTTTGTGCTTCCCTGCCTCTAGCTGCATACACAACACCCTTAATGTGCTAAGGGCATTGGGGGATGGGACAGGTCAACACCATCCATAGGACTATATTGAAGCATTCTGGGGGGGGTCGAAGTTCCAAGATCCAGCTTTTTTTGTCTCTTAACCCAGCTGCTTTCATTTTTTCATCTGACTTGATTGTATTGCACTGTCAGGTTCTTACTTACTGTCATCCTCCACCTCTCCTCCCTTCCTGAAAGTTTCACATTTTCAGGTTATGCTTGAGCAGCTTGCAGAATGTGACTGAGCATTTCTGAGCTCTCTGTGGGGGTGCCATGATAAGGACCATTCACTGCTGTGCCACAGTTAGCGGTGTGACTACTACATATAGCGCTAAAATGTAATGACCTGTATTTTATGCAGTTAACAATTTGTTTCTATTTAAACTCATTTTCTTTGAAGAATAGAAAAACCTCACTAAACGAAGATGGTCATCTTATCAATGTTTCTAAAATTCAACATTTTATCTTCAACATTGTGATTTTCCATCCAACTGACTCCAGAATACTTGCCTGAAACTCAAATATAAATGTGGAAAGGAAATAAAAAAAGATAAATGTGTCTCGCCCTCCTAATCAGAAGCATTAGCCTAACAGTACCCAGAAGTCACCTTCATCCTAAACCCTCTCAAAAACTCTGCTTCCTCCAAAGAATATATCATAAACACAGTGATTCCTTTTTACTACTGTTTGTGTCAGCATTTATGGTAGAAGGGAGTGGAACGTTCATGGATTACTTTTACAGAGACATGTCTGAACGGTGTGCATTAGGGCTGGGAATCACTGGGTACCTCACGATACGATACGATACGCGATACATGGCTCACGATATCGATAATATCGCGATACTGCGATAATTGGTAAAAATCCTCTCTAATAACTACCATTATATAGAACATGTTTTTGGGGGGAAATATATCCCCATTTGTCTTTTTTACCTTAAACACAATCATACTAAACAACTTTTCTTATTTTGTGCAACAAATTATACACACTTTTGTGCAAAATTGTTGAAATCAGTAATACTATGTCTTTGACAAACATTGACAACAACCAAATTGGAATTATCTGTCAGATTCAATGTTAACAATAGTAAACATGATCAGCAGTGACACTACTTAGTGCAGAATTGTTGTAAACAGAACAAATATTAAATAAGTCAAGTAGTGACAGCTATCTACCTCCAAAACAACGTCACACCAAAGGATGATGAATATAATGTTTTACAGCCTCTCTCAAAATTGACCTAATTTTTCGTGCACTTTTCTCTCACTTGAAAAGGGCTGAGCATCCAAAAATAAAGGCTGATTTACTCAAACTGTTACTTGAGATTATTTTTCCAATTTTTATCATTTTTCCATTTGGTCAGTCAGCAGTCAATAGGTAAAAACCTTAAAACACACATAATAATGGCAATAAATATAATTTTAAGTGCTTCAATTAATTAGCATTCTCCCTAATTTTACAGTGAATTCATGTACTTTAGTTTAATTACATTTAAATTTAAGTTCATACATCAAATCCTGCTTTTTTATTTAAGAATTACTTTAAAATTAACATTAGCAACAAGTAATTACATTGTTTGAAAACGTCACATTATAAATTTATCAAAGTTACACCGTACAGCAGCAGGTTAAACATTGAAGTGCATGAAAGCGAAAATTCCGACGCTCCTTGAAGCATACACAGACAACTGCGTAGCACGCGCTCAGTTCCCATAGCAAACAGAAAGTAAGAGATCGCTGACATTCTAGCGCTCAGACAAAGTCACTTCTTACCGGCTGGATCTCCTACAGATGGAGGATAAATGCTGACAGGTAGGCATGCTTCACACACGCGCTACAGAGCCTGTATCTCA
This sequence comes from Oryzias melastigma, assembly GCF_002922805.2. Taxonomy (NCBI): domain Eukaryota; kingdom Metazoa; phylum Chordata; class Actinopteri; order Beloniformes; family Adrianichthyidae; genus Oryzias; species Oryzias melastigma. The sequence goes on from NC_050521.1 coordinate 18,880,955, forward strand.
CCGGTGCTTCTCCCGAATGAGCGCGTGCATCGCTATTAAAAGTCCGACGCAGCGTGCGCCCATAGTTCCGGCGCGCGACTCAGACGCTCAGCGCTATAGCCTCTTTAAATGAAAATATAATATCGATACTCGGTGAGAACCCATCGAGAATCGATCGCAGGACTAAATATCGCGATATATCGCAATATCGATATTTTGGCACACCCCTAGTGTGCATTCATGATTTACTTTGACGACCAGAACTTTGTGTTGTGATACTGAGAGACTTTGACAGGTGGCTTTAGGTGAAGTGACGGCTTTTCTTTGAGCTGATAACCAAACCTCCATGCATGCACCATCTTAACTAAACCATTTCTCCCTCTTTGTTTAATATTTCAGACTGGAAGAAAAGACAGAAGCGATACTCTGAACACAGCCATTGACAGAATGACAAAGAAGACCAGAGATCTTCGTAGACAGGTTTGTTTCTTTTTTCATTTTTGTCTTGCTAGCCTTTTTTTCTCCAGGCTTTAGTTACACTTAATTGTAACTGTTGTTGATTCTCACTAAGCTCAGAATGTTAAAGTTTTCACAAACAATAAATCTTTAGTTTTTCTCTTGATTTTTCATGTGTAAACACTGTAATAAACAGAAAAAATGCAGGAGGAGTATAGAAAACATGCCGTTTGATTTCCTTTTAATCTTTGTTTTACAGCTTCGCAAAGCTGTGATGGACCACGTCTCTGATTCTTTCCTGGAGACCAACGTTCCCCTCTTGGTCCTGATTGAAGCTGCAAAGAATGGCAATGAAAAAGAAGTGAAGGAGTATGCACAGGTGTTCCGTGAGCACGCCCACAAGCTGATTGAGGTACTTTGTCTTTTTCAAATAGGAACAAAAACATTTAAGGGGCTCAGGTAAATTTTATACAACCATTCCCCTTTGAACAGGTGAGCTCCATAATAGGTCCCTGTCCAGTTTTGTTTTTCTTTCTTAATCATACTTCTATTTTTTAGATACATTTTTTTAAAATAAATGTATTGAGACATGTTAATACAAAATAATGTATATATACGTACACTTTGCAACTAACTATTGCTCCAAAGTTTCAGTTGCTGACACTTTAAAGGTAATTTTTTGAGTAAATTACTATTGGTTCAGCTAAAAAATGAAGTTCTGTCTCGGCGGGACAACACTCATTTATCAGGATAAACAGTTAAAGCATCAGAGAAAATGTGGTGGCAGTAAAAATTCATCATTTATGAGAATCCTTATATTCCAGCCATTCTGTTTCAGCATCTTTGACAGCAGATTAAAGATGAAATGAGCTTTTAGACAGTCTGAATTTAATTTTTAATGTGTTTACATTTGTAAAATAACTCTACAATGCACATTGGTATTTAGAACTGACTACTATAAGACCCTTAAGTAAGTGTATCACTTAAGCATAACATTGATTTGTCTTCTCAGTCACTTCACAAATGATTTCTTTGATACACCCTCATTCATATAAACTATTAGAAAATTAAGTTTAGGTTAAAAAAATATATTTTTTATAAACCCTAGTTGTAACTTGATACAGAATCCTTATTAAAGCATATATATATATATATATATATATATATATATATAGTAAAAGTGTCCTGTAGTCATGTAGTTTATCCTTTTTTAAATGGAAAACATTGATAAACAAGAAAATGAGGCTGCATTTGACGTATTTACACAGAGTAAACCTTCCAACCCCAGAATGAACATGATTTAACTCGACACAATTCAGCAAATTCCTTCTCAAGAGTTGGGCAAAGAAGCCTCTGTCAAACACGGGGAATTTAGCCAAAACTTCCCTGCAGTGTTTGATCTTTTGTCCCACAGGAAGCAAAGATGATGTAAATGCATTAGGTCATCCATTACTCAAAGATCCACTAATTTTAGGCACTTTTATGACGCAAGGGTAAGCTGCCCAAAGGCAAGTGACCTATTAGTTTACACACATTTGAGAGCAGCATTATGACTGACCCATATTCAGAGAATGAAGGAAGAAAACAAGGAAGTGAATTCAGTTTGACATCCACCAAGCATTAAAGCTCTTGACGTACAAGCAGGATAACCGTGACATTCACTAGTTTGAGTTTATGTTGTTCACGTGCTGCGTGGTTACGATACGTACATTCTATTAACCTTCAAGTTGAACTTTGGAGTGACAGCCATTTACTGAAGAAGACGAGGATGCAGAAATGCTGTTCACATCACATCGCTAGGAACTATAAATATGAAAGATATCTTTACTCTTAACAAATTAACATTGCTCTTTTTTTTTAAAATAAAGACAAATTTTGTTTTGAAGAAAAATATTTCAATTGTGTAATTTGATCAATTTTATCATCAACAATGAGTGAATATTTTTAATTTATTATAGAGATTTTCTTTTTCAATTTGCTGTTATGTGTGACTTTAAAAAGATGGTGGCAATAATACACTTTTAATTAAAACATTTGGCACTATGACTTTACATCCCAATAAACTATTAGTGTAACTGGAACTTCCCATTACTTCATAGTGTTATGTTCTAGCATTGCCAGTGATATTAATTTCTAGTAGGGTAAATTTTACTAATATGGCTTTTTCACTGTCCATTTATGCAAAAATGGCTGCTTTCCCAGTGGCTCTCATTGAGGGTTAGACCAGGCTTATGTGAAAGATCATGAAATTATAAATGCAAGTCTCTCTTTAGAGTGCCAGTTTATCTTTATGCAACTACTCTCTAGGCCCTCCTCATAGATTTGAGTGTTCACCCTCTGGTACATGCATACATTTGAATAGTGATGAAAGATGTTTTATGTCAATGTTTTTCAAAGTGTTTTAAGTCTGGAAAATAACTGTTCAGGTCTTTGATGGTGGGGTCAGGCACCTTTGTGATTGTGATCTTATTCTGTCTGCCACTGATTCTTCTTTTTCTTTTTTTTGACAGATTTGATAAGTTAGTGAGTCAGTGAGCTGGTTCCTACAGATATGTTATAGATCATTCTATGTTGTTCCTCCTGCATTGATAAATCTTTAAAATATAATAAACGTTTTTCACTACTGTAATGTGTTGTCAGCCAACATCTCACAAAGCCACATTCTGTCGTTTTTAAACATTTTGATGGACATTTATACATTTCTTTTTTTTATCAGTATTAATAAATGTTTTTTCCTTTTTGTTGTTTTTTCTGGTTGCCTGTCCTGTTCATCGTTTTGCATGATTTTAACAGCTTTATGAATTAATCCTCGGCAGTGAATATGTATTCCACAGGATTAGTTGTGTTGCTGGGTTATTCCATTTCTGGTCAAAAAGAATCCCTAAATCAAGCCACCATAATCAACTTTAACGATTTATCTATGCATCATTAAAGTCCTGTGGGCTGATATAGAACAACATTTAGACAAAAAAGACTGTAGCAGTAGGATGTATTTTGCTTAAAAACAAAGTTAAATTTGTCTTTCAGGTGGCCAACCTGGCATGCTCCATTTCCAACAATGAAGAGGGGGTGAAGCTTGTCCGCATGGCGGCATCTCAGCTTGAAACTCTGTGCCCCCAGGTACATTGACATTTTGTAGTAACTGTTTAACTAACTTCTTGGTTGTTTAAGCCTTTGACATATTCCTTGTGTCTGTTTTAGAAATGCCTAGTCTTCATTGGTTTTGTCTTCATCAAAGATAGTTTTATCATTGTGTCAGTTTTTGATGCATACCAAATATTTGGTTATTAACGGATATAATCAATTTTCTTTTCCAAGTGACATGTGGGCCGGATTATCCAATCTCCTTAATCCAATAACTTAATCCAATGGTTATTCCAGACCAGAATCAATCACTGTATTTTCTTTGTGGAGTACAAAATGGGAACAGCAGAATCATATCGTTTTTTTTTTTTTTTTACAGATACATTAGCTAGCTAAGTGTAGCTAACACAACAGCTGTTGGGGCAGGCAGATGAGTTTTCATTTTTCTTTATAAATCTAACGCGTCTGGGAAAAGTAGGATATTTGAAAATATTTAATGTATTATATAGCTTTATATTTATAGTAGTGTGTCCACAACTAAGCTTTTTGTGTATTTATTTATACATATTATTTTAATCAAACTACTACGATTGCAGCTCCGTTTACCATGCTGATGACTACACTTTTCATACCCACTGAAAGTATCTTAACCTTAAATTAAAATTGTCTGAAAACTGCGACGGAAGCTTATTGCACTAAACTTGAGTTTATATTGTGGCTTAGAGAGCTCTGCTATAATTGATCTCTAGTGATGGTCATTTTCAATTGTAGGTGATCAATGCAGCACTAGCCCTCGCTGCCAAACCCAATAGTAAGGTTGGCCTGGACAACATGGATTTGTTCAAGGAACAGTGGGAGAAGCAAGCCCGTGTCCTCACTGATGCTGTTGATGACATCACATCCATTGATGACTTCCTGTGTGTGTCTGGTAAGAGTTGTTTTTACGGACAATGGAAATCTGATTTAACTTTTTTGTTCAGTTGTTGATTTATTAAAGGGAGCATATATTTCAAACCTTTTTTTGCGTTTAAAAAGTGTTCAACATTTGTAATCTTTTTCGCTATACTCAGCTTCTGTTGAGAGTTCTTCTCTGCAGAGAAGATGGTCGGTAAAATCGTCTGCAATTGTATCAAATCAGACATTTTGTTGAGTTTGTCCCAAGAGGCTGTCATTAAACATTTTAGTAGAGTGACTTTTTAACCATTCTGTCAAGAACAGATTGTGAGTCCTTGTAGAGTTTCATATTTTACTGGATTCACGTAACAACTATGTCAGAATTTGTCTTCTGTCTCTTGACCGATGGTGGTCTTTTAGGTTTGGAATGTCCGGCCAGAACAGAAGAGGAGAACACATCTCTCCATTTTCTTATGTTTTTAAATGTGTTCCATCCATATGGCATATAGCACAGTTCTCTATCCCCATAAAGATTTTTGATAAGGTTTTTGTTAAAAAACTTTGTATGTTTCTTTCCCAGAGAACCACATTTTGGAGGATGTGAATAAGTGCGTCATTGCTCTGCAAGAAAGGGATGTTGATGGCTTGGATCGCACTGCTGGGGCTATTCGAGGACGTGCTGCCAGAGTTTTTCACGTGGTCACTTCTGAAATGGACAATTACGAACCTGGTGTCTACACAGAGAAGGTTTTGGAGGCCACCAAGCTCCTCACTGACACAGGTATTTCAAAAAGGCTGTAACCGAGTTGGTAAAAGCAAAACAAAAAGTTTCATCAGCACCATTTTCAAAGCATTTTTCTTTACAACATATTTTTCCCTTCAAAGCCAATATAAAATATGTTGGAGGCAGTTGGAATTGAATAATGACAGATGTGGAGTTGGCTCAGTAAATAAAAATTGCTTTCTGAAGTACTCTTCATTGTAACGTCCTCTGACTCAGACATCTGCAGCATTTTCTATTAGGCTGCCAGATAGAACTGAATATCTTAACCCAACTTGCATCATAGAAGTCATTTTGTCCAAATAATGTGGTATTTCATTAGCCAGCCAGCATGTATGATATGTGTTAACTTCCATTACTAGCAGGCTAACATGACAGAACGATTTTTTCGGTTGTCAGATTTAGAAATGGCTCAGCCCTCTTGAGAGTGAGCCCATTAACAGTCAGGAAATGCAGGCTGATTGTTATCTGAGGATTTCAGCTGAGGCTTGGATTTTCACACGTGTAAGAGGATGGATGAGATTCAAGTTGGATTGCCTTTTAAAATAATTCCTAATTTTATGAGCGTGTCCCTAAATTCTAGTTCTTTCCTGCTCAGCGCTGAGTGCAGATTTAAGCACATTTGTAAGGAAATTTCCATCATAGGTAGATGCTAGATTCCAGGATCGCTATCATAAGCAAACATTTTTTTTTGTCATTTTCTTATAGTAATGCCGGTTTTCCCAGAAAGAAGAGACATTCTGAACTGCTGATGTTTTTATTTTCATTTTATTATCCCACCCAACCAAAATATATTAAATTATTTTTTATGGGTGAATTTTTTTCTATTAGTGCAATTTCTTCCCACTTCCCTTTTTTTGGTAAATGGGAAGTAATTTGCAAGATTATTTTTAAATGAGCTTAGCGAAATGATCATAGCCAAAATCTGATTATGGTCAGATTCTTTTTTTTTTTTTCTTGATTTACATTTCTATGCAGAAGCCTGCAGGTTGTAAATGCTTTGTAAGCTCTAAACCAAATCCTCTTTGTGCACTGTGCTGTGTGCTGCTCCTCCCTCCCTCTACATTTGCATCCTGACATCCAGGCCTCACCCAACTGATATCAAATTGTCACCAGGCCAAAATACATGCCCAAGAAGACAGCTTTATGGCGCTTGTTGTTGTAGAACTCCCCACTAAAATGCTGCATATCTATGTACCTCAGAAGAAACGTCTTATCTGTGTAGAATAAATCTGTTTTTGAAATTCCAATTCTCCTTTTTCCTTTCAGTCATGCCACGATTCACACAGCAGGTAGATGCTGCCGTCATGGCCCTAACTGAAGACCCCTCATTGACTGCTGTGGATGAGAATGAATTAATCGATGCATCCCGCCTGGTGTACGACGGCATCCGCGACATACGTAAAGCAGTCCTCATGATCAGAGTAAGTGCTGCAGATTTTCACCCCCCCTCCATACATGCTCATGGTAAATTCATCAACATTCATACATAAATATTTGTGCATAGCAGCACAATCAGAAGAATTGTTGGAACCTTTAAGTATTATAGTGAAACTTAGAATTCACTAGCTGCTTTGTTTACTAGGAAGAATGGTTGACTTTAAAAGCCTGTGATTAAATTGTCTAAGGAAAAAGCTGTGCTGCCTGAATAAACATGCAGTTTAGTGTAACACCAGCCTGCGTAGTCTTTGGATCAATGGCTTATTGCCTGAGCAGAACCATAAGTTAGACATGCTAATAGAAGCCACTGAACCATTACTTTATTGACTGACCTAAACCTTCTCCAGCTATAAAGTAAGAAGTGGATAATGGTGAAGTCTGTGTTGTGTAGCTGATGTATGCATTTATATGTATTTAAGGGTTTAACTGGCTGTTTGACATGAATCACAAGATTTTGATCTTCTGGATAAGTTTGGTTTAGTTCTTGACTTTTATTAGTGATGCATCGAGAAGCCCAAATGAAAAAGGGACCATTATGTATTTTGCTTTTGCATGATAATCAGCTGCTGATTTAACATGGAGATTTTAATTAGCATTCTTTCCTTGTACTGCAGGCTGAGAACTACATTCAATTGCTATCAGCCCCAGCTCCAATCACATCATCCTGATTAAGCTATTAACACTGGGCCTATGGGGTTGGCTGAACATGCAGGAAGAGTTGGTGTGTGTAAATGTGACTGCATGTTAAAACTAATAGAGGATTAGCGACAAACCGCCCATGCTCGTGATTTATCAGATTCGTTGTGCCATTAACTGCCACCTAATCTTTATTAAAAAAAAATCTAGTTTCCATAAGTCTGTGAGGATTTCTCACTAAGGTCTGAGAATGTTTCCACACAGCTTTGGTAGTGAGTATTCATCTGGAAATGATTTAATTTCTTTAGCTTTGTGGTTACAGGATTTCCAGCAGCTCCACACAGCTGTGTCCTCCACTTATTCTCAAACGCTATTAGTAACAAGGTAAATTAAAAAAAAACATTAATGTACCTAATGAATTTAGTATCTCACCGGCAGAGCTGTGGTTTCAGTGCAAGGTTTATACTGTCCAAAGAAATATTATAAATCAGCTTAGTTTAGCTGACCAGAAGACAGCTCCTCTAAAGAGCGTCCTCATGCACAAACGGCTTGACTGCTCACAGGACCTTGACTCAGTCTTACATCAAACTGGACTAGTGTGATTTTTGGACTTTTAACCTCTGAGTGGTAGAGAGACTGTAGGTCTCGGAAATCAGAAAAGACTACAGTACCCTCTCCCCACCTGCAGCAGCATCCGACATTATGCTTCACAGACGTAAAACTGACTTCTAGACAGAGAGCTGCAGACACTCAAATACAGGGGGCAGCTGTCATTACCTTTATGATTTGTGCTGTACGTCATAGCCCAAGGTGATTTCCCTGGCTATGTCCTAAAATGAATGAAAAATCTATTCGACACACTGAGGCAATGAGTAGAACACAGTAATAAAAACAATAGTGAGAGATGCTGTTGTGTGGGCCTGTCCATTTCAGAATAGTATCACACAGGGCTGCTTTTAGGCTTTTTTTTTTTCATGTTACGATAACTTTAGCTCTGAAAGTATCATGTAATTAGATGGCAAGTATTCAAAATTCTTCCTATAAGGATCACATTAATATTTATAGTTGTCATTGTAAAGTTTTACTTTGGATTTTAACAGTTTGCAAAGGGAGAAATAAAAGTTCAAACTTGTATTAGTTCACATGCAAGTAGGGCTGAGCGATATGGCAAAAAAGAAAATCACGATTTTTTTTTCAATTTTATTTCATGATTTCTTTAAAATAAATTCAATTTGACAGAAATGGAATTATAATGATTTTAGTTTTATCTATTCGAATTAAATATTTATTATCTATTAAGATTAATCTGTGAATAGTGTGAGAATTGCGCCTTTTACTGCTACAGATAATGCATTGTTGTCAAATGAACAGCTACTAAATATCCGCGAGTTTTTATTTTGCCTCTGTGCTAAAAATCCATAAAACAGAGCTTGTAAATGCTTTTCACACAAACCAGAAATGAGGGAGACTGATGAAGTTTAAAGAATAAATGACTGATAAAGTTTAGCAAAGTCCTTTCCCTATTAAAAACATCTCAAAGTGCTAAATAGTAATATTAATAACAACAACCGTTACCACATTTTCAAATGAAACTAAAACTTTTATTATTTTTGGATTACATACATGGTAAATAAATCAGAATTTACCTTCAAATAGAAAATGTCATTGTACTTTGAGAAAAAGGCTCCAACTAGCATCTTTAACTGATACAAAAAACATTTTTTAAACTTGGATCATTACATCAAATACATCTGCCAAACTGTTAAGATTCAAAACACAGAGATAATAGCAGTAAATGGTGTGGAGGAGGATGAGCAGCAGCTCGGATTTAGAGTCGCAGGCAGTCAACAAGCTTTTGCTTTCTCGCTCTTGCAGCTTTTGGTAGAAGATCGTGACAAAACGATCTCTCAAAAATGACAGATCATCAGCTTTGGAGATCGTAAGACGGTTTTGTATCGTCACATCACCCACCCCTACATGCAAGCCATATTTAATGACATGTTTTTGCCTATTGCTAAGCACTTATCTTGAATTTAGCGTACCCTTTTTAACTTTTTGAAACAGGTTTTGGTTTTCCCACTTGGCAGTTTCTGTGGGCGGCCATTTCTGAGGCTTTCACAATTACGATGTATGTATTGGACAGGTCACAGCAGGCGGTGTCTGCTAGCACTGAACTGCATTATCTCGATTTCAGACATGCTTGTGAGTCATAAAGTTTGTATTGAGACCATACCCGTATTGCCCGAAGAACGGAAGCTTCTACAGTTTCCCTGGAGCAGTGGAAGGTTGTTTAGAGACTCTTGGCTATTTTTAGAGTGAGGTTCCAAATCCATTACAGTAAGAAAGAATGTAGACAGTTGGATAAGCACAAGGAGAGGCCCAAGCGTGATAATGCACCTTTATCTGGCCGCATCATCTTCCCCCCTTTGCTTATATCTCCTCCAAATACATTTCTGGACAGTGTTATAGTTTGCCTTAAGCCCGAGCTATTGACATCGAATTTCTTTTGAACATTATTTCTGAGTGAAATGTTGCCTTTGGGTTGTTTTGTATTCAATGCAAAAAATGGGGTGAAAGAAAGTCATGGATGAAGGGCTACAATTCCTGAAAGAACTAAACTTGTGCTTCATCTGCTTTTTCCTCAGAAAGCAGTGACAGATGGGCCTCTCGAGGGTTTTGCTACTGATACATTTCAAACTAGACAATACCCACCCCCTAAAAAAGACATGTTTAACAGATTCATTTATTGAAAAGAGAAAAAGCTTTTTTTTTAATTGATGGTAAAAGAGCAGTTGTGTGCCAAACATATTTTATAATATGCTTTAATTACAATTTTATTTTAGCCTCCATTAAGCTTAAATGCTTTTTGTTTTTTATTATTTTTCTTTTGGATTTTTTTTTAATCTCATGTTGTTTATTTCTTCTTTCTAGACTCCAGAGGAACTGGACGACTCTGACTTTGACACGGAAGACTTTGACACTCAAAGCAAGACCAGCGTTCAGACAGCAGATGACCAGCTTATCGCCGGCCAAACTGCACGGGTAAGTCTTATCTTTTGACATATTATTTATTGATATTTCTGACATGCTGAAAAGTTGTGGGATCATAACTTAAGATTACTTCTAATAGTAAGATAATGTTGAATAAACGTTTAAATGTTTAACCCTTTTTACAAGTTATTGCTTAGGGATTTTTCTATTGATTTTTTTTTTATGCATTTGCAGCTAATTTGATAACGTTTATCTAATTTAAACAAGAATAGTTTAAGTTTCAACCTTATGCTATATTTACACCATATCTAATAGAGTAAATAATTTCCTTTACAACAAAAATATTTGGTTTTGCTGTAACCCCCCTCTGCCTTACAAAGGGTGATGTTCAATGTTTTGGAAATCCATTAAATGTTTTAAGGCAAGACCGCCTCCCACTAATCCTGGTTCTCGAGATCTACCACCCTCCTCGTTTCCCAGCTCGCCCTGCACTTCTTGCTGTTGATTACCTGGATCAGGTGTGCTCGGTCAACCCGAATGAGGAGACAACTGAGTCAGCTAATCAGCAGAAAGCAGTGCAGGGAGAACTGTAAAACAAGCAGGGTGGTAGATCAGGATTTGGCAGCCCCATATTAAGGAAAAAATGGTAAATGTTCCCACCCAATTTAAAAAAACAAAAAAAACTCAACTAATCTACACCTAATTAACAGGAGTATGTTGTCTGACCAATCCAAACATGTATTTATATATATATATTTAATCTTGAAGGATTTATTTTAGATTGGAGGGGTTACTCAAACCCCTGATTATAGTTTGAATCAATGACCCCAGAGAAACTTTTGCAGTTGGAATGAACAGAGATTTCCTCTTCAAGTGTCGGTCTGCAGCAGCCTAGCAAATGTTGAAACTTCCAAGTGCCTTTTTGAATGTTTTTCTCTTTTTACTTATGAGTAGTAAAAGGGAGAAAGAGACGTTTTTAAAATATGTTTTAAAAGGTGTAAAATGCACCAAAACTGATTTAAATAATCTTGATTTTCTTGTCAACATGTTTTGGATAAGATGACTTTGGTTTTACCAAAACATCTTATAGAGAAGAAATTTAGATTTGTAGCAGATATAAGTGAAAACTAATGTATTGGCAATTAAAGAAACGATAAAGTAAGCTGCTTGTAAGAGTAAAATTCAAATATATAACTGTTCATCATTCACCTAGAGGAGCTACAAAAAAAGAGAAATAAAACTAACATCAAGTTTGCTGTTATTTGGATAGCTGCAATGCATGTTCCTGGCACGAAAGCTTGCATGCATAAAAGCCGTGTCTCAAACTGTAGTTTGCTAATCTTCTTCAAATTCTCAAATTCCGTATGCAGGCTATCATGGCCCAGCTGCCTCAGGAGGATAGGGCAAAGATTGCAGAACAGGTGGCTAGCTTCCAAGAAGAAAAGAGCAAGCTGGATGCTGAGGTATCCAAGTGGGATGACAGTGGCAACGACATCATTGTGTTGGCCAAGCAGATGTGCATGATCATGATGGAGATGACAGACTTTACCAGGTGAGTGTAAATAGAGGATTAGCACTCTGTATTGTTTTTGCCTCATCTGTGTCTTTTTGCTGCTGTTCTGCTGGCTAAAAAAAATATGGTTGCAAATTTAATATACTTCTGTTTATATTGTAAATGGTTTTGTCTGTCAGTTCTTGACTAGTACTGTGATTATATCAGAATTTTCTCATTTATTTTGCTTTAGACCAAAATGTATCTCTCATAAATCATCAAATCATACCATTTTGTACCTGTCAGCCTTTGCCTGGATCCCACATAGAGGTTAACGCTTCACTCCAAATAGGTTTTAATTTGAGGGAAACTGCAGGGAAGCTACAATTTCTTCCTTCTTTCCATCTTTCTGTAATGTGTTTCTGGGATAATATGATCAACCATAAGCAGAGATTTAAATCTACTCTTCCCCTGGTACATGAAACAGCTTGTATGGATTGTAAACTCTAAATTAAAACAACACAGCAGGCTCCTGGAGACCATCTCACACATTTATGGGTAAAGTTTTGTGTCAATGAAGATGGTAAGGTTGGATCATATCCTGTTCATGGCTGTCATGTTTGCAGTTGCTCTCTATTGTTGTTTATGGGAAACCTCACAGCTTTGTTGTTATTCTCAGAAGGTAAAATCATGTGATTTTATTTTTTTCTTTATGTATTTTTGATTGTTCCTTGCAGGTTGTTTCCACAGAGGTGTCTTATCAGCTTGGTTGCATGTGGCTGAATATGAGCAGGCTGTGTGTAATTCATTCAGCTGTCTGTGTCACATCAGCGGTTAACACTCGTGACCCAGTGTCACTGGACTATACACCCACATGGTCACACTTCCTGTGCTTGTTTTGTTACTTCAGGACATGAGCTGTCACTGCCTCCTAACTTTCTTCCTTTACTGTAAAACTAGTTAGTCTCTTAGTCATTAAACATTTAGACGCATGCTGTTGTTTTTAGTATTTTATTAAAAAAAAGAAATCAAGCTGGGTTTAAAAGATGGCATAAACAGCATTGTGGATGTGTAGGAATTGCTTATGAAGTGTTGAATGAAGTTCTAGTTTTAGCAACTTAAAGGTGAATGCAATTTTTACTTGGTTTACTTTCATAGAGTAAATAGTTCATTAGGAAAAATCCAGAACACTTCTAGATGTTCAGTGTCATTGCAGTCAGTATGTGCACATAATTGAATTATTTATTGCCATTGTTAATATATTTGTTTATTTTTTCAAGCAAAGCTTCATCATTAGTGTTATTTGCCAGTTTAAAAACAAAACTAAAGACGTAAATTTACCTCTGAATATTTTTTTTTTCTTTTCCATTTAACAAGTCTCAACTTTGTGTTTGATTTTTTTTTTTTTTGGGGGGGGACGTTCTGAGCACACGTTGAGTATTCTGCTTATTTGTCTACTTGTGTTGTTCAAGGAAACGCATCAACTTTCTCATCCTTTATGAATGCCTGTGAATCAGGCTTTGATGCAAGTACGCAGTAATGATAAACAGAAGGTCAGTTGTTGCTTAATTCAGCCTCCACCCAAATTACTGCCCTTAAACCTTGAGCTGGCATGACGCTTGGCCAAGGTTAATGCTGTATTAGATAATTGATCTGTACCTCTGCTGACAGATCTACAGGGCGGCTGAGATTCTTGTTGACACTTGCAGCATCACTTGCTGGTGCATGCCAATTAATATGAATAATGAATGCATGCAACCTATATGGGAGCCTACTTTTTTAAAATAGTAGCTACAGCGTAACTTCATCCATCAAATCATGTAAACAACATTAATACCAATATTAGATTTAATAAACCTTTTGTTTCAAAGGTTATTGTTTTGTAATGTACTTTTCAAGCAGATTACAGTGTGGCTCCATCAGCTGCAACCCTTTTCTGAAGGAGCCAAAAAAATGCCCCCAGCTCCATCTCTGGGGGATGACCTGTCCCATGAGAACCTCCAGTATGTGCTGTGACGCATGGCCTTTTCCACCAGGGCCTCAGTTTGTTTTACATAAGAGTAACATAGGGAGAGCCGGCGAAGGGAGGGGAGCGGAAGTGAGAGAACAGAACACAAAATTCCATCTGTTCTGGGTTGGATAGCTCATTTTTTAGCCCGGAGAGAGGAGCTTTGAATCCAATTTGTGACTCTTGCCAACTGTGTCCCACAGTCCCTTGAGGGGGGCTGAAAAATGGCAAATAACTGACGAGCTTTGCTCTGGATCAGGGTCAGGGCGGAGGTGACCTGTGCGGGGATGGGCTTTGTGTAGTCAAAGAGGGGTCAAGGATTGGCATGCATTATTAGGTCAAAAAGGGATTCTACTGCATTTCACTTTCAAATGTTTCTTTTCCACCTCTCTCAAGCTTTAAAAAAAGTTTTCATAGTAATCTTAAAATATTGGTGTTTACAGCTATGTTGTTTTCTAAAGAAACAAATATCATGAAAGCGTTTTGGCCCTACACTGTCACTTATGTTCTATGGACTTCATACAGTTAATCTTTCACGTTTTCTCTTCAGGGGAAAAGGGCCACTGAAAAACACATCTGATGTCATCAGTGCTGCCAAGAAAATTGCAGAGGCCGGATCAACAATGGACAAGCTGGGTCGCGCCATCGCAGACAACGTAAGTCACACACAGCCTCAAAGAGTGACCACAACACCTTTTATCTGCAGACCGAACATGTAATTGGCATCGTCAAAAAGAAACTATCACACATGTTTAGTGTTAAAAGCATGCAAGGGTTTGATAAATGAGAAAAGCCAACCCATTTCCAGTATTTTATAGTACTTTTGGTTCCTCCCTTACATACGCGGAAACCTCTGTTTCCGACGCAGAGTTCCCTCCCTCGTTGTCTGATGTAATAAACTGTTGGCCTCCTGGAGACCTGCACATGTTTTATTTAAGGACTCTCAGATCCTTAATGTTACAGACCCACTTATCGCTTCTTACCTGTTCTGACCTAATTGCATTTGAATCACCTGTGTAGGGAATAAAGCGCCCTGGAAAGTCACTTTTATATGCCTCGCTGCAGCTTTTGAAGATTCATATTCACTTTTAATGAAAACCATGTTATCCCCCAAAGAAAACAGATGGGCAGCTGTGCAGGTGTGTGAGTCTGTTCTTGTATGCCTGCATACAAAATGCCTGACTGGCACTGGCTCTCTGCAGGCTCAAACATATGAATTTACACAACTATTTTTGCTTGTGGAACTATATTAAGTTCTTGTATTTTTATCTCCATGTACACGTGTTGTTTGTGCATGTGTGTGAATACAGACTATTAGAGGATTTTGTGGGTTTGAACCACTCAAAGTATAAATAAGTGAAGAGTCTCGGCTGTTGAAACAGACATTCTAAGCCAGGAGTGAAGGCCCCTTCAGCCTGTACATCTAACCTGCTGTCCCGCTTCACTCATGGACTCAAAACACTAGCAGATCATGTGACATGAAGCTCCTACACATCACTGATAACTTGTATAGATGGGTATAAGATGAAGGAGAATGATGGAGGGATGGAAAGAGGAGGAAGTGCAATTACGCGCATAAGGATGCATCCCTCCTGAGAGATGAATTTATTAAGAGTGCTTCGTCTTTTAACTAGCCACATGATTGCCCAGTGGCTGTTCTTCCTTTTCCTAAATTGTATTTATTGTTGCAGTTTATATTTAGGACCAAACCTCTAAGTGAGCAGGAGATGCTACAGGCCCACTTGGAGCAAAATGAGGCGTGTTGGGAGGGTCTGCATAATCTTGCAGCAGGAGTTTAGTGAATCATGACAAGGATGCGCACATAGCGACAGTCAGAGGAGCAGAGGCAGTGCTGGCTTTGCTCATTAACCTAGGCGTATTAATCACTTGCACTATGCGTCTGTGGCCTGCGGGGTCTGTGAGGCTTTGCTTCTCATATAAAACATATTGACTTATGGTTCCTGGCTGATAGTGAAGCATTTTTGTCATTTTCTCGGGGTGTGATTTGGTCTAAGATTGTTCACATTATAAATGCACATTTCCGATTTTGGAAACTCTATGAGATGTGGAATTTAAAGGTTAAGGAAATTAGTGTGGCGAAGAGATCAAAGCAGAATTTAGGTTGCTTCAGTACAAAGGTCTGCACTGCAGTTTATTAAGAATGTATGAGCTGCTCTGTGGGACACCTTACAAGAACTCCATCTGATTGGGATGGTAAACAAATAGTGCTGCTGCATGACTTTTTAAAGTCAATGAGTTAGCTACTTTGTATCTACATAAATTATTTCTATTTATTTCAGTGAAAACCCAAGACGGTAGGTGTTTTGTACAGAGAATTGGACAATCCTGGCGTGTTTACGTTCGTTTCTCAATGCTTTCTTCTCAGATCCCACTCAGATAAAATATAACACACTTAATATATTTGACTTCGATCAGTATATATTCCTTGTGATCCCTGGGCTTTGTTGCTGGCGACCATCTAATCTGGTCTTGCCCTAGATGCTCCACAGCACACGGCTTGTAAATTACCTACAGCAGTGGAGAAGCAGAATCACATTCACAGAGAATAAAGGATTTTCTGGAATTTAGCTTTAGCAATTGAAGTCCTCTTTTATTGTATTTGTTTTTCCCCCTAGTTCTTTGATGCTTTTGAAAGGCATGTCCTTGAGATGTCTTTGATTATCAAAGAGAAGTATGCGGCACTGTACTGAAAGAGTTTGTTTCAAACCTCTTGCATGTGGACAGAGGTCTCATACCTCTGCAGAGGTTTATCTTTAGCAAACTAGAGGAACCATTGTATGCAGATCTAAGTGCTGCCACAAGGATTGAATGATCCAAGTCTAATTTTGTAGAGCATCTTTAAAAAAAATCCCTGAGGAGGTCTTATTATGAGTTTGTAGTCTGATATGAGAGATGCACTATTGTTAAAGTTTTAATTATTACGACAGAATAAACTTTGGCGACCAACTTTAGAAATGTCTGTTAGACTGATAGGAATAAGCTTTGCTCTTTTCAGAAAGTTAATTTTTAAGTCTGTTAATCAAGCTCTACAGAAACCTCCACTGTACTCGTATTAGTTTTAAACAGAATGAGTTCTTTAATCAAAGTTTTACTGATTCTGTAAGTTCACATTTTTTAGTGGTTTGTTACTTTGATTCCACTTTTCATATTGTTTCTAGACCCTTTTTACTGAGTTTCTGATGATTTTCTTGGTGCTCTGCAGAAAACAAAACAATTTTTTTTTATTTTTGGCAAAAAATGGCATGATCATAATTAAGAGACCATAGAACGCTTAAAAAAACATCAAAAGATGACCAGAGTTGAGAATCAAAACACACTTTTAAAAAAATCATGAAAATGTTTTAATGGTCAAGGAGACTCTTGGTAAAAAAATATTAACTGTGCTGTCGTTTTAGTAGAACTCGTAAAACAAACTGACGGTTGCAAAAGTACGACGACCCTTTTTAGGTGTACTGGCCAACAGGTTGCTGGCAGCAGCACATTAGGATGCTGCGATGTCAGTAAATATTGGAAATGGGCATTTCCTCTGGGTGATGCGTTTAGAAAGGTCAGCGTGGGCTGGCAGCAGCTCAGAGGCTTGCGTCTCTGCTCTTTGTAATGGAATTCAGTGGAACTGCATGGCATTTGCAATGATGAGGTCGTGCCATCCTGGTCATCATTTATCTCAGAGTTACTTTACACGCGGCACTTTATTCTCTTTTTTTGGTTTTGGACGTGATGTCCGTTAATGAAATGGTATTGTTTTAGTCCTGCTCTGCAGGCATGTTTTCATGTTATTGATTTATCTCAGCAGCTCTTCATTTATATGTGATATCGACAGACATTTGAATGTTGTAGCTTTAAATAAAACTGTAACACAAACACTCCCAGGATAATCTGTGAAGCAGCTGTGGAATGGTCAAGCAGAAGAATGAAGAGATGTAAAAAGGACCAGTAATGTGTTGGGTTAATGTGTAATGGACCACTCAGCAGAACAAATCTCAGCCATTGTGCTGCACGTATTGAAAAGAATTGTCTGAAGTGCTCTCCTTTCAACATCTCTGCCTGTAACTTATCCACACGGTGTTTCACTGCAGCACTCGGACAATAATAAAAGGTAAAATCAATGTGTTGTAATGATTAATGTCAAAATGCTTTTACGCACTATAACCCCTTTCTTAAGAGATAGATCTGAGCTGTCCGTGTTGTTGATAATGATGTGAATTTCCCCGCTTATACCCGAGTCTCTCACCATATTCAAATTCTTAACACCAAACCCTCTAAAGTGCTCTTGTCTTCTATGTACGACTTGTGCATTCACGTGTCACAGTCAGTGCAGTCTTGGAGTTTCCTGAGTACGGAGGGGCGCCAGCAGCTGAGCTGAACACGAGCACAAGTGATGCTTTCACAGCACCCCGCTCTCCGCCATCTCAATACTTGCTCAAGCCTTCATTAGCATGGATGCTGCATTCGGCCTCATCCTAGGTCTGTGCGATTGCATGTATTCCTCTGTGCACACTCTTTTCACACACTCAGAGGGCTGCTGTGACTTAAAAATCCCTCCCAAGTTCAGTTCAATCCCCCTGTCTGTTGTTTTTTTCCCCCCGTTATCTCTTTCTCGGCCCTCTCCTTATTTTTATCTTTTTTTCTTATTTTGCTCAGATTTTTCTCCACTTTGGTTTTTCATGGTCCAGCATTTGTGTTTTAACCATTCCCTATAAGTTTATCTCCTCTCCCACACCTTCTTTTAACCTATTAAGATCAGAGGCTTCACTTAAAGACCTTTAAAACCAGAGGGATTTCTGGGAAACCCAAACCAACTTAAAAGCCTTCCTCAGTTCCCGAGGAAACTGAAAACATGAAATTAAACTGACGGAGAGGTGTAAATATTCCTCACTCGTTTGTAAATATTTTATTAGTAAAATACCTTTCGTACTTTTTTTAAAATGTACTCCTGAAGGCCTTCCTTTTGTTTACCTCATTTTGATTTATTGGGATTTCTTTCAAATGGAGGGCACATAAACATAAACGATAACGATTTTAGAGCAATTTTTTTTTTTTTTTTTTTTTTTAGACTAATATGTTACAGGCTTTTTTTAGATGTAGATTTTTATTCTTTTTTGTGACCTTATTGTGCTATAGTATCCCTTCTTTAGATGTTCTGTGAATATCCAAGCGCAGATGTAGGGGGGGGTCGATCTTTAAATGCATGCATGGCTGTATATCTGGGAGTGAGTGCACTCTATTCAGTGGAGCACTCTGTTATCCCACCAGGGATACTGATGCGCTCAGCAGGATTAGATGCATCATAAGTTGTAGTCTATTTGAAGTGGCCAAAAATCATGATCCTTGTAATGTTTTCTCCTCTAGTGGTTAAATTTAGTTTTTGTCACTTCCTGTTAGCTTTGGAGTCGGTGTTATTGACGAGGGGAATCTTGTGCAGGTTATAAGAAGTGCGGGCTTTTTATTTGTTCAGATTAAACATTTTAGTGTGCTTCTATCTTGCAAAAATCATCGGTTTGTTGTTGAACCCGTTTTGTGTCTTCCCCCTGATGGGCATTTACCAGATTCTGAGGGACTGTCCCTCCCCTCCCCCTTCAGCCCTCTGAAAAAGCTGGTGTTCACGCCAGCATTTGCTCTTGGCGTGCTCACTCATGTTCTCCCTCGTGGTTCTTTTTACAGATACAGTGACTGTAATAATACCTTGTTGATGTTGGAATGAGGGCTATTTTGGGGCAGTGTAAAATATTAAACAAGAGAAATGACTGCTTTGTCTTTTGCAAAGTTAGAAGTGCTGCTCTGGGGGGTCGTAGATAAAGCCTCTAGAGATGAATGCGTCGGACTTCTGTTTGTAACAATAAAATCAAATGGATTGCACATGGACAGATGGTGCATGTGATATCTTTCAGCATCCTGCATGCAAATGTGCTTCTTCAACTCCTGCATTATTCCTGCTGCTTTCCAGTCAAGTTTTTAGTTATTTTTTGTTATGTGGTCTTTAGCTAAAGTCTTGTTGCCATGTCAACAGCAACATTTTTTTTTTTTTGCAGCTGTAGTTTGTTTAAATAACTTAAAATCAAAGTGTTTTAAAATGATGAGAGGCGTGCACATATGTAGAGCTGCTGTCCGCTGATGGAAGGATCACAGTTTTGGTTCTCGTCCATGTTTGAAGTGTCCTGTGATAACACACTGAACTCCAAATTGCTCTCAGTGGTTATAAGTTGGCGCAAGCGTTCACCATCAGGGGCATCCAGTTTCAATGTTATGTCAATATGCTGATATGCTCAGAGGTAGCACAGTTTGAGCATCGAGCGCAGAGCGTTAGCTTAGTAGCAGCAGATTTTGGTCGTTGTGATTTGTCGAGAGTTCAAAAATGTGAAAAGAGGACACTTCGCATCAACCAATCAGGGACCCAGCTTTAGCATAACATGGATGAGAATCTGATCATTCTTCTCCTAAACTCTATATTCTTCTTTTTTGCATCAAGACAACAATAAGCATTTTTTTTGCCCTCCTTGGACTAATGCAGAACATCAAGTTGTCAAACTGGTCCTAGAGTGACTGAAGTATTGCTGAAGACACATCTCCTGCAGTAGATGGTGAAGCTCACCACACCAGGAGAGTCTCCGAATAATCTCACGAATCCAGACATGAAGATTACAAATGCTTCTTGTAGAGCTCTTCAAAATAAATGAGCCTGATCTCTGAACAGCAAGCCTATCATCCAATGCATTGCAAATGAGACATACAGTCAATGCTTCCATGTAGCAACGAGGCTAAAACTGTTGGTGGTAGCCCCTCCCACAAGCGTCTCGAGCATTGAGTTTATGCACACATTTTTGGATAAATTTCCCGTATGGCTGAGAGAAATGAACAGTAATTTCTTTTCAAGATGATGCCTTGTTTTATTAAAAGTAAAGTTTTAACATGTGTGATGGAGATATTACATATTTAAAAAAAAAAAAAAAAACAGTCCCAATTTTCTTTTAGGAAGACAAAGAATGCCTTTATTGCTATTGTCTACATTTACAGTGAGATTAAAGCTGTCACCATGATAACGGCAAAAACCATATATACATAAAATAAACATATAGGTTGTGTGCATATAGGAGCTATATTATATTAAAGAAAAGATTTGTATTTATCACACGCTCGTGATTACACATTTCTTCTACATATATATGTTGCTATAATGCAGATTCAAAATAATCATAGATAATGTAAAACTGAAGATGCCATAAGTGCATCAGCTGAATGCCTGTAGTGTGGAGTCACTCCAGTGTCCTTATTAAGCACTCTGAACATTTGTCAGCTCACTGATCTGCGGCCAGAGATCCTGGCTGATAAACCGTTTGACTCGGGTCACTCTGACGATCTGATGTAAAGCGTCGCAGCCTCCATCAGAGTGTTTACATTCTTCACTAGATGAGTAGCTGAGAAGAGTACTGTGACCTAATTACTACGCTGGCAGGGGGCTTGTTTAGCAAACTAGAAATGGGATTGGAAATGGTGTTCTGAGGTGAAGCCCAAGTCTAATTATGATTAAATCATTCAAAGAGATTGCCAGTGCTGAGTGTGATGCAATTTGTGGGACTACTGTCTGCCCACTTACAGATGGACCCCAAAGTTATTTACTCTCTCTACTTTACCCAACTTTCTTTATTTATATTTTTGACTATATAGATACATTTGAAACCTCATTTCTGGCGTGAACTAAAAAAACACATGTCAAACTTAATGCTGAGCTTTTGGAATACATCCACAGCTGTTGGTTTTCTTTTTCTTTTTAAATATTTTATTTGACTTTTGTCATTGCACACAATGGTGTTTCTTTTCAGCAACAAAACTGGCATATTTTTCTTTTTTTGTCCCCTTCTGTGGGGTTCCTTTATGTGGAAAAGGAAACTCTTAAACCACCACAGTTCACACTTTCACCCTTATTTGGTTTTCTGAGTCACCCACATTCTCCTGTGATTTGAGAAGTTTATGGCATTCAGTCGCTACCAGGAAACAAGTCTAGTTCAGTTCTGAAACCCCTATCTTTAAACTTTTAATTATGGATTCAGTTTTGGTAACAGAGTTGGTGTTGCTAAACATCCTTGAGTTTCGGAAGAGAGCACATTTACATTTTTATGTATGGAAGCAACAAAGATTTTGTGGATTCCAATGTTCCATTATGCTTTTGTTATGTTGGAAGCAAAAGTTTCTGTTTTACATGTGTAAGCGTTTGTATTTCCCCGCAGTGCCCCGACTCCTCCTGCAAGCAGGACCTGCTGGCCTACCTGCAGCGCATCGCCCTGTACTGCCACCAGCTCAACATCTGCAGCAAAGTCAAAGCGGAGGTCCAGAACCTGGGAGGAGAGCTGGTCGTTTCAGGGGTGAGTTTAGCAGCGTTTATCCATCTGCACATCATTCCTGCTGAAATTAGCAGAAGGCACAACGACAGAGGAGAAAAAGTAAATGCTACGTTTTTATGAGTCCAGTCACATTTTTAAGGGTT
>NC_050521.1:18903283-18926190 GCF_002922805.2 Oryzias melastigma
GACGGTCCATGTAAACACAGCTGTGTTTGCATTGAATATCCACAGGGTTCCTCAAATTTCTGGCTTAAAAATAGTAAATATGTCATTTCTTTGCCCAAAAATGCTCGGGGCAACAAAATCTACAAATTTATAGACTTTAAGGCGTCGAGTAAATACTGTTCTATGTGGCAGTTTGAGTGCAAAGGTTATCTAACCTTTTCACTCCCCCCCCATGCCGCTGGTCAAGACCAGTCCTCACAGTTCCCTTCAAGCATTAATTAACCACTTACTTACAGTTTAAGATAATTAAAATATGTGACTTCAATGTGCATGGAAATAATGAATTTGCCCCTCCTTCCTGAAGGGCTGAAACAAGAGAATGCTTCCAACTCTTCCACTCGAGTGTCAGTGGTGTCTCTGGGGCTATTAAAGTGTGCAGATTAAATTAGCGTGACCTTTTTACATATTCTTAAATTCACCACACACATTTGTATGCCAGACAAGGAAGTGGCTGTTAACGTGTCGGAAAAACCTGGAGAACAAAAACAGGCAGAGCTGCAGGGATGCATGTCGCATCTTCTGCACTTGATGTGAATTCAGAACACAAGTTCAAGGAAACTGTTGGTCAAGACTAAAGGTTGTCTTTTTTTCTTCTCCGTCTCTTCTCCATGTTTAGTTGGACAGCGCCATGTCCCTCATTCAGGCTGCAAAGAACCTGATGAATTCGGTCGTCTCCACCGTCAAGGCTTCTTACGTCGCCTCCACCAAGTACCAGAAGAACAAAGGCATGGAGGCCCTCAACATGCCCGCAGTCTCCTGGAAAATGAAAGCTCCTGAGAAGAAACCTCTGGTGAAGAGGGAGAAGGATGACAGCCAGGCAAGAGTGAAGAGATCCTCTCAGAAGAAGCACGTCAACGTGGTGCAGGCTCTGAGCGAGTTCAAAGCCATGGATAGCATCTAGACACACAAGAACACACGTCAACGACCAATGAGTTTGGAATAGATTGAGCTCGTCATTGTTTCATTCAGACTCCACAACTGCAGCTTGTCTGTATTTCCTCATTCCCGTTGCTTGCATTCAGATTAGCTGTGTCGTTATTGGTTCGACCGTCTCTTTGGGGGTGGAGTCATCCAGGCGAGCCTTCTTTCTTCCATGTGTGGAACTAACTCGCCTGAGCTTTTCATTCTCTCCTAACTACTTTAAAAGTAAAACCTTAGCACCAAGAGCTTCATTTTATTTCTCAACTCTTTTTGGAAAATATTACCTATGCAAAATTTCAATTGCCTTTTTTCTTTTTTTTTTTTACTCTAAGTTTAAGTATAGGTTTTTGTAAGTGATGGGTGAACTAGTGACCTACGTGTCTCCATGTGTGCCTGACTTTAAATTGTTTCTAATTATTTGACTTTGGGAGTATCTTTTCATTCTAAATTAACCGCCTGAATCGTACGTTCTTCGTCATTAAGCCAAAGGAGACGGTTTTGGTACAGAACTGGTACAGTTTGAAATCCACATTTAAAGCAAACGCTTCAAACCGGTTTTGGAATGAATCCAATCCCATATCAATGATATCTAAATCAAACTTCATTCACATCGAGACCAAGGACTTCTTTTTTATGTCCAATTAAGAGGATCAATATTTGTCTTTTTTTAGCTTAGTTCATCAGTGCAATCTTTGAGTCTTTTTTGCCTATTGATTTGTCTTGTCCTCGAGTTTCTGAACACTAATCATGATTTTAAATTCCGTCTTTATAAAAAAACTTAGAAAAACCTTGATAGATTTTGGAGCTTTAAAGTAACTATTTCTTTTAGGCGCAGCAGCAGGACGGAGTTGTTCTGCGCTGCCTGGTTTCCAGTTGTGCAGAGTTACCGTGTTGCAGGGTGGTACATTGGTGTCGAGCACGGCTTTGAACTCCTGCTGCTCTGGAACTTTTTGTTCGTATAACACCTCTAAACTCCAGCTGGATGGGCATGTCTTGTTTTTTTTGACAGGTGTTTCTTTTTTTTAGTTGAAGCCAGGCAGATCGTTTTCTTACATTTGCACCCTTTTTCAACCTTTTTGCTGTATTTGGATTTAAATTTTGAGTGGATTAGTATTTTTATTTACAGCTCACTTCTTAGTGCACACCTTGTATCACTGTGCCTGATTTATATATTAAACAAATAAAACCAATGCCGTTTCTTTTCTTTTTTCTGTGTGCAGCCTAAAATCTTGTATTCATCTGGACTTGTGTTTGTTGAACCTTTCAGCTGAAGTTTTGAATGCTCAGCAGCGCTCCATGTTTTATTTTTGCAATCGTATTAGTCCTGCGGTGATTCTTCTTAAACAGCTTGTTGGGATGAGTCTTCATCGAGATGTAGTAAAATATTTGTGACTAAATGATGTATTCTTCACATGCAGCAGTAATCTGTCGTGAGTCACAAGCCTTTCTTGGAAAACACATCCAGCATAAACACACTTGAATCTCCAACATTCCTGCACAAGTTATAAACAAACCTGTTTACCGTTTTACAAAAAGGTCAAAGGGTGAACCTGCAAAGGAAACCAACCCTGTTTGTTTGTTTGATAAAAGTTTTGTTTTGTGGGAGATCTGGGAGAGGAGAATGTTGTTTGGATGCATCCTGCATCTCTGAGCAAAATTGGTTTAAGAAACTCAAGAAAAATACAGATTTAGGGTTTCTAGATAAATCATCTTCTGAAATGAAAATTAAAGTCAATTCATTATGTTGAATAATAAAGCGATGTGAAAAGCAAAAACTGAATTTGTTTAAAGAAATGGTTTCCATAGTAACAGGTGTATCTGGTGCAGGCACATTGCAGCGTTTTCTTATGCGTCCTTCAGAGACTCGGGACGGGTAGTTGTACATTTTTTATTTTTTTTGACAGAGGCATGAATAATTAATGGTGGAGTTCAGCTGTACATCATGGTGGACAAGTTTCTTGAGAGCGATTGAAGTGTTGCTCAAGTTGTTCTCAACTCTGACAACTCACTGGCAGCAGTGGAGAGTCCGTGTGGTGTTTTTAAGTCAGAACATCAACTGAACTCTTGAGCTTTTTTTTTTTTTATTATTCTCTTGCACTTGTTCCTGTTATTGTCCAATTAGGATTCTGTTTATGTGTTTGCACCAAAACAGTTAGAAAGATTTGTATTTATGCTAAGTTGATAACAGTAATCTGGTGTTATGGCTCATGAAAAGACATTCAAATATACAGAGTAGTGAGCGTTTAGCCCCAAAAAATGCACTTTTTTTTTTATATTTGAATCGATGAGACCAAAACTTTAGTGAAAAGTAGTTCCTTGTTTCGCGAGCCGCTTTTCTCCTCCAAAATCTACTGGAATTATCGTGTTGATAAGTTATTGTATAACACTGGAGCTCATGACCCGATAATCTGAAGAAATAATTCAGTCGACTATTAAAATAATCGTTTGTGGCAGCCCTAAACTTAATTTTTGCTTAATTAAATACAATTTTTGATCAATTTATTACAATTTAGCCGTTTCTAGAAAGCATTAATCTCCTGTCGGAGAGGAGAACTGTAAGGCCGGGTAATTTCTTCCTACCTTTCACATCTCCAGAGCTCCATTGTGACTGTTTTTATATTTACAGTACACAGAGCCACGCCTATGCTGCAAAGAGAGGA
This sequence comes from Oryzias melastigma, assembly GCF_002922805.2. Lineage (NCBI taxonomy): Eukaryota > Metazoa > Chordata > Actinopteri > Beloniformes > Adrianichthyidae > Oryzias > Oryzias melastigma. The sequence continues at coordinate 18,906,904 of NC_050521.1, forward strand.
CTAAAACTCCATAAGAGCCCGTTTAGTTCTCCAAATTTATTACTTTGGACAAAATATAAAATTTCCACTTCATTTTTAAGTGGGCCCTAAATAGTTCAGAGTACGCCTGCTTTCTGGGATGTTAATGTATTCAAGCTAGTTTGAATAAATCTGCCCGTTGGAGGACGTCGTAAAATTCCAAACTGTGGCAGCCTCGCACATCGGTTAATCTCGGTGATGAATCTGTCTGAGACTCATGCTGATGAACTTCACTGCTTGCAGAAAAAAAAGAAACCCCAAAAGTTCAGGAAGTCCCAAGGCGGCGTAATGAGACGATACGAGCCCACACCTGACGTTCACATGATGTTCTGGTCTTTAAAACAGGAAGTGGGGTCACAACAGGAAGAGGATTTCTTTAGCAGCGGCTCAGTTCCATGATGAGTCCCAGGAGTTCACTCGAGAATAAAAAGCATGCTAGGAGCCGGTTTAAAGCGCTGCAGTGATTTTACATACTTGTCCTGATCCTTCTCTGTGGGCCGCGTGGCCTCAGGTGGAGCTGTCCAGCCTCATGTGGTGCTGATTAATGAGCGAGGGAAACGACTCGTTTTTCTCTCAATCTGCAAACTGAAATGGACCAACTTAGATAGTTGTTGGTCAGTTAATATTTGGAAGTTATTTTTTTTTTTTTAGCAGTAAAAATATTTTCTCTTAGATTTTTAATGTTAATATCAAGATGGTTGTTATTCAATGAGTACCACAAAAGTTTGTTAGAAGATTGGATTTAATTTATATCTATTACAACGTTCTTTGTTTTTGTTTTTCTTACACCATTGCTTATTATTTTAATCTAATGACGAGAAACTATCTGAATTATAAAAGATCATTTTTATATAACTATAGAGCTCACATTATTTTTGTATAAATGTTAAAGCCAAAACATTAAAACAAAATGATACACAAAAGCACAAACAGGGTAAAATATTACACATAAATGTGAAATTATTTCATATTGTATTAAAACAATAATATTTTTGTGACATGGTTCATCAACTGTCAGCTAAAATAATTGCCTACTCTTTGGGTTCATGTTTTTTTTTCTTCTTTTTTTTCATGTGTGTTTGTGTAGTTTGTAATAAAAGTACACACTGATTTCATCACTGTAAGCATGAGTAAACAAAGACAAATTGAAGCGCACAATCCTTACAAAACATTGTCTTGAAACGTCATTTTGTCCATATATATATTTATATATATGTGTGCTCAACTGGCATCCACTACTAGTGCAAGTACACTATTCATAAATTAAAAAAATATATAAATAGTTTTTAAATTATTATTGATAGCAAACCAAAGATTTTTGTTATCACGTTTTTTATTTTACTTTATTTATTTTAAATCAGAAATTAAGAATTGATTTTGAAATAAATCAAGAGTGTTATCCTTAAGAGTAAGGGATTCCTTAAAGTCATAAAACAAACACTGATAATCAAAATAGTTGCATCGTTCAAAATGAGCCAATATTGACAGTGAATCATATTCACAAATTATGATATGAATCAAATCTTTGCTAAAATGGATCTCTACAACCCTAGTATTATAAAATTTTAATTTTTAATTGTTTTAGTCTGTAAAGAACTTTGCAATAATGCAGTCTGAAAACTACTTTATAAGTAGAGTTTGATTTGGTTTAATCTTTTTGTAAATTAAAAAAAAATAAAAATCTATGATAAAGTGTTTTTTTTTTATTTTTTTTTTTATATCTGGTTATATTTGCAAGCTGCAGGGTGATGGTTTGAATCCCGACTGGATCCTTTCGGTGTGGAGTTCTCCTTGTCCTTGTACTTATTTGATCTTATTCTTCACTGATGTCAGCTCCATCAGTTTTCTACAAACCCATATATTTGTTTTTTTCTTAACAAATCAGCTCAGAAGACACCAAAAACACTGACACTTAATAAGTGGATGGATTCTGCTTCAATCTGATGCTCGCTGATGAAGGCCTTGTTGAGTCGAAAGTCTCTGTGTGTTTGTGTGACACTTTTGAATGCAGATATGATGCAGAGGTGACAGCGCTGAGCAGCTCCTCATGTCACAATCCCAGCAGCGTGTCTGCCACCCCCGACTCTATTTGTGCTGTTCTGTATCACTCAAATTGCTGTCATTTTATGACACGTTTGAATGAAGCTTTATCAATCACAGTGGTTAGATGTGACACTTTAATCAATGGGGGTAAGTTTTAACCCAAAAAAAAGCACATTATTTGGAAACTAGAAGGGGAAGAGAAGGAGGGCAGCGGTGGGGAGGTTTTCAGGAAACTTCTTCCAGCTGAGATAGGCTTCACACAGCGGGAGGAATCAGGGGGCTCTGAAGTATTAGCCCTGAGCAAAGACAGGGAGAATCAACTCCGGGGTTGCATCAGCCCGGCGGTGGATTTTTAGATTTAACTTTGTTATCTGGAGTTAAATGCTAAATTGGTTAAGAGGATCTGTGAACTGCATCATAGAGACGTCAAGTTTAAATTTAATAGGGAAGTCTAAAATGTCATTTTTGTTACACGCTCTCAGCTTCTCAACATGAAACAAAGCTTCTCACATCCTCAGTGTGTCTAAACATCTATTAAGATCTTTCAAACTGACAAAAAATGCAATTTTACTGTAAATTATGTTTTTTTTTTTTAAGTGGAAAAAGTTACAAAGTGAAATACAAAAAACAACGGGATGCATCAAACTCGGTTTCAAGGTCTTCCATCACTTGTCCTGTGTTCAACTTTTAATGACATTCCTACATCAATAACAGTTTATGTCTGGAGGGAAAAGGACTCCAGATGTCCCTTGAAGCCACAGCCACAGGCTGAAGGGTGGAGAGCATTAATAACCTGAGGGCCAGCAGGAGAAATGGCAGCAGTTGAAGTTACTGCAGTCTATTGGCCTGCCATGTCCGGTTTGCAGCAGCGTAGTAACCCACTAATCACGTGTAATGTAAGAATTCCCCTTCAGGGGATTTGATTTTGCTTTTGTTTGGCAAAGTCTAATTAGTAGTGTAGCGAGGGACTCTCAGTCTTCTCAGCATTCGTCTAATAAATATTCTGGTCGTGACTGCTGAGTCTTATTTCAGGCATGAGTCTGCAGATGGGGAGTCCAGAAGAATGCTGTGATATTTGGGAATTAATAAAGAAAATTAATCTTTGTTATAAACAACTGTAAACTCACTCACTTTTGATCTATTATAAAAGTGTTTCCAGGGGACTTTTAATTATGTTCAACCTGTATTATTTCTAGGACAAAGTTTCTGCAGAGCGGCTGGAGTTGCCCCTTAGTGGTGGGCGGGATAGTGGAGGGGGTATTAAAATAAGCACTAAGTTTGGCACGTATATAGCTTAAGGATCACTTCTTTCACAAGCATGTTAGCCACGAGAAAATCCAAGATTTTGAAATATATGTAAGATACTTATAATAGTATTATGTATGTACTCCTCAAGTTTAAAGGGTAACCAAACAGAGAAGTTGGAGGTTGACTCCACCCACAGCCGAGATTTAAAAATTCAGTCAAGCTGGGGAACAGGACTGTTATCATTACTGGAGCTGCAGATCATGACGTCAGATTTCTGAAACTCACATGATTTGACCAATCACAAAATTCAAATGTAATACCTCGATTCAACCTGTAGGGGGCAGTGCACAGACAGTTTTTGACTATATTTTCAAGAATTAAACACGTTGTCAACTATAATCTTTTAAATTCCAGTTTATAGAGGTCAACAGCCAAAAAAAAGTTGACTTAGGGTTTGGTTACCCTTTCAATACCAGGTTTTCAGCATGAATGGACCTCATTATATAGACTGTATCTAAATTCCTTCACTACTCACTATGTAGTGCATTCACCAATTTGCAGTGCTGTCTGAATCCATAATTCCAAAACCAATGCCCTAGAAACTTCCCAGAAGTCTTTGCGAAAAACTAGCATGCATCGATGCTCACTACACTAGCGAATATATACCACAATGCATGGCGGTCAAACAATTTTAACACAGTGGAGTCATACACAGACAACATGAAATGTTCATATTGATTCGATGTTCACGTCATATTCGCTGTTTAGGAAAAAGAAAGAAAAGTCATTAGCATGGTGTCCGAATTGCTTTTAAAATCGAAGGTACTAGTAAGTCCAGCATAGAACTGGGACAAAATATCGGTATGCCGAACTATTGGGATATTTTAACTCATTAACTATTACCAGTCCTCTCTTTCCTTTATTCGATTTTTAAAAGAATACAAAAAAAACGTCCACCAGGGGGCGCTTCCCATGAGCATGGAGTGTAAGGATTCTGTAGCGAAACCGTCATCAATTTTTACTAGATTGATGGGTTTTTAGACTGGGATCAGGGATTAGACTGCTCATCGTAGAATGTACGTACTAAGGTTTTTCAAAAATCATATTAATGCATCCTGATTCACAACAATTTGAATGAAGAAATCAATCAAACGCACTTTTAATCTTACATTTCTTGATATACGTCCTCCATCATGAGAAACATGAACATGTTAAAAACACAATTTTCTTTGTAGTGCATCTTTACGTTAAGAAACCTCCTAAAATCCTCTCTGTTTAGCATCTGGAGTTCATCTGTGCATTTCTCCTCATATTTTTAGGATCTAGACAGGCAGCAGCATAAAGAGCTCTCTTTTCATTTAATGCAGCATCCAAGCACAAAATAATTGAATAATTGCAGGCGCAGGCATCGATAATTATGCTAAAAAATCCTTTCACAACTGAAAGCTTTGAACAGGAAACAGTTTAATACTGTAAGCCGTTGATTGAAGGGTGCTGTCAGTGCGGTAAATAAATTGCTGGGGTGAACTTGTGCTCGCTGTCTGTGCTGATTTGTGGGATGTAATTAGACATAAAACGCGTTTTTTTTCTCTCTTTCTTTTCTCTTTTTGGACGCTCTTTAATTGACTTTGGACTGGAGTGATTTGTGGCTATCAGCCCCCACTGCTCATGACTGTGAGTTGTCTTCAGTCAAGGCCAGTGGATTATTTGCAAACACCTAAATCCAGTGCTTTGAGCCGGCCTTCGATCAGCCCTGCAGCTCCGTCTTGTGTGGAAGTCATTTCTATAACCTCACAGAGGATCTGTATTAAGTAAATATTACTTAGTGTTACGGTTTCCTCAAAAACACACCCAGACAGATATTCAAACAGATCCTGATATTAAACATTCAGGTGAACACCTTTGCGTAAGGAAACCCAGCTGTGTCATACAGCATCGCCGACTAGCAATCACCTCATATGTATTCTGGGCACCTGCTTGGGGCAGCACTGTATTTTAATGGCTGACATCTCAGGGCTGCAATTCAAGTGTGATTTATATCTACTTAAGTCATCAGTGGAAGTCATATCCAAGGATCTGACTTTGTGCTCAGCGGATAAGAAAAGAGGGAAAAGTAAAAGTGTCCCGGTCCCGATTTCCAGTCAAAAGTGCTGCTGTGAGGCTGAGCGGGGAACGGCCTGACAGCATCGGTACACCGGCAAAGCTCTCATCCTTAAACCAATTTCCTTCCTCAATACTCTGGGGAGTGGTCTGATTTGCACCGTTTCCTTTCTCTGAGTAAGTGTTTATCCTGCTCCTGCAATTAGATCTCGCTCCCAGCTGTGCCATTAATCACACGACCAGTCGTATTCTCTGCATCTGAAGATTGAGGGAATGTGTCCTACACGTCCTCCTCTGCGCTAACAGGCCGCAAGCAAGTACTGTACGCAGATTTGAGCGGTCAAGAGGATTCCCGTGAGCTCTGGAAGGGATCTGAGCGTTATTGGGACTTATTGTGCAGGAAAACATACTTGTGACCCATTGATTATACTAATACCGTTTGGACTTCTCTGTGTGACGGTGCTGAGCAGCTTAGGGATGTTGCCTCAGAAACATATTTCACAAATTCTGAAAAGCAAAACAGTGTGTGTGTGTGTGTTTGTAGTCTTTAAAGTTGAAATGCTTTCTGGACCTTGAAAAGTTAAAAGGGTGGCGAAAAACACTTTGATTCAGAGTTATCTTTGTAGAAGTAGAGAGTCATACAGATGACAGAGTGATTCAACAGAGAAAACATGGATCTTATGGATGCACTTTTGTATGTGTGGGTGGCTGTGTGCACACTCCCCTTCACAGGACAACCTCAAAAAGAAATCCTCCTAATCTACTCCACTGGTCCCCTTTCTGCATATGAGCTTTGGAAATGTTTAAAAAGAGGATCATTTTTATCACTAAATTTAAGGTCAGTGATGATTTCTGAGCGCTTTGCACCCAATTAAATCCTGAGTTGGTGAGACCACAAAAAATGTGTTTGCTGGAAGGAGGCAAATTGCCTGACGGCGAGACAACGAGCCACACAGCGGGGTTTCCTTCGCTGTCTGCTTTCCACTTTCATATATTGTAAAACAGAACATGGTGCGGATGAAAAGACCAGCATGCAGTATATTTATTACTGTACCACAGGGGATAGCTGCATTGTGATATCCCCCTTTGAAAGAAATGATTTACCAGTAGAGTGGGCTGCCTCTGTCACCATGGTTACCTGTGAAGTTGTGACATTCAACCAGAAATGTGCGTGACATCTAATTTATTAGCTAAGAACTATTCTCATGGAGTAGGAATTAAAAGCGGTGGAAGGGACAGTAAGATATAAATCACTAATCGGTCCGTTACCTTGTCTGTGATGCTGCGTATTGCTGGTGTTGCATGTTAAGTATCATGAGTGAGCCCCCGCTAAAACAACTGCAGCACAGCAGCGAGGCATGCAGCTCATTTTTTAGCTATTAAATCCCAGGCGCTCGTCTGATTTATCTGCAGTGAGACTCGTCCCTTTAAACGGCTGGAGCTGTTTACTCTGTGTTTTCTCTCCTGCTAACTGTGAGCAGCTCTTGTGCAGTGATGAAACTAAGTGTTCTGCATGCAAATGTGAAAACGAAAAAAGGGGATTAAATGAAATGCAGGAGAGTAAATACTTTATTATCAGTGTAAAATGTTATGAGCAACTTTTCCCTAAAAGAAGCTTTCGGAATTTTCTAAAAGGAGCTGCGCCCATTTATTTAACTTATCGCAGGTCTTCAAAAACTAAAAGTTGTTGTTTTCTTTCATTTGTAAGTGCAATATAGTTTAAAAAAGTAACTCATCAGAAGCCTCAAGTTAAAGTTAAGTTTTGACTCATACCACTTCTTAGCTCACTAAATTTGGATCTAATGTAGATCCCAGTGAGTTTCAGAGCACAATTGTTTAAATACTAACCTGAAAGGAGCTAATTTTGAAGGAGTTAAAGGGGAATTTACCTTCTAGTCTATTTTACTGCTATAAATTAGTTAAAGTCATTTAATTTAGCTGTTTTACTAACAGTGGAAATAAACTTCCTCCGTGGGGTGGCTGGGGCTCCCTTAGAGAAAGAGTGAGAAGCTCGCTCACTGAGTAGAGCCGCTTCTCCTCCACATTAGGAGGAGCCAGTTGAGGTGGCTCGGGTATCTGGTCCGAATGCCTCCTGGACGTCTCCCTGGGGAGGTGTTCCGGGCATGTCCTACTGAGCGGAGGCCCCGGGGAAGACCCAGGACCTAGGCTGCCCTGGGAACACCTTGGGGGGGGGAGGAGCTGGAGGAAGTGGCCGGGGAGAGGGAAGTCAGGGCATCTTTGCTTAGACTGCTGAACGGTCCGGATGAGAAGATGGATGGATGGATGTTTTACTAATATTATAATCACAAAATTTATTTTCAAAACCCCTCATGAAAGTCATTTTTTGGTTTTTAACATGTTCTTGTAGAATCTGATGATGGAGGACATTTAAAAAGATAATTCCATTTTTATTTATTTATTTATTTATTTATTTTTTAATTTAAAAAAGAAAATTCTCTTTTATTTATTTTTTTAATTTATTTTTTTTTAAATAATTAATTTATTTTATTAATATTATTATTACTATTATTATTTTATTTTTTTCTTTATTTATTTAAAAAAAAGATAATTCAGTTCAAAATTGTATTTCTGAGCATTTCTTTATTCAAATTATTGGGAATCAGAAGCAGACGAAAAAATGTGTATCTTTGACGTAGGTGCTACAAACAGCGGGCCATCAGCTCCATTCTTATGTATCCACAAATAGATCCATGTTCATTTTAGTTTTTCTCATCCAAGCTGGCATCTGGCTCAGAACTGTAGGATAATCCCAATATCATTTGTCACTTTTGTTGCACCAGCAGGTTGGAGGGGCTGTAAGCTGTAGGAAGAGTGTAAGCAAACATAGCTCCGCCCACAGCTCAGAGGTTACTTTCTAAAAACTTCTACTTCTCTGCAGAAACTATTACCTAGAATTCAACAGTTTTTTTATTTTAATTCGGTTGAAAACAATCATAATTAAAAGGCTACTGGGAACACTTTTACAATAGATCAATGGATGATTGGAGTGAGATTTTAACTGTTATTAATCCTCATTCAGTTTAGTCAGCGTTTACTGCTTTATGATCGGCCATTACAAAAATTGGTCCTAATATTAACACTATAAATCTGTGTACAGATTTATAGATTAGGCAAAAAAGTCTATTTGTTTTAACCAATAATCAAAATGTATAATAAATGCTATTGTATTGCTATTTTTCAATGGTTTTGCCATTTGTAAATATTTAAAACTAATGTCTGACTTTTTCAGAGTTTGTCAGTTTTTTTACTCACATTTCAAACATTATTCTTGAAAAAGTTGAAATGCCTAATTTCCTTTTACATCTTATTTAGTTTCAGAAAATATATATTTCTGAATGCTTTGTGGGCAACACATAAGTAAGGTTTTTTTTTTATTATTTTCAGTGATCAGAATCATGAAGTTCTATTACTTAGGCATCACTCCTCTTCGTTTCTTCTCCTGTGCTGTTGTTGTTAATCTTTAAATCAAGTAAAACTACTCGAGATTTCACAAATGTGAAAATAAATCTGCATAAAAGCTCTTGTCTTTTGGCAGAATAGTCTCGTACTAATGGAAGATTCCAGGTTTAAAATGGTCTAGGCCATTTCAACTGTAAACATTATTTTGCCCCTTTTACGTGTGTGAATCTATAGTAAATGAACAAATATTTAATCCTTTAGAACTATTCTCCCAAAACTCATTATTTTGTGCTGCATTTCAGAGGAAAAAAACATAAAAATAGCCCTTTTTTGTTTCCTTGTATTGTTGTTGTTAAGCTTTGAGTCTGAAATTGCTTGTATGTCCACATAAAGTTGACAATGAATCTACTTTTTTTTGTTTTTCTGACTCTTTCTGTCAATAAAGAATAGGTTTGCAGGAAAGGAAAACTTTCAGTTTTGACAGTTACGGAAATGGGTTAGGCTTTGGTTATGTTGTTGTGACATTATGGGATGTGAGAGTGATGTTCAGCTATAAAAAATATATATATTTTTTAAGAAAGCCTTTTAAAACAGTAACATCTGAAAAAAGTCTACTATTCAGTTAGTGTTAATTTGAATTCCAATTACACAATATCCACTCATGAATCAGTAGAAATTAAAGCAAATTCATCAGAATATATATATATATATATATAAATTGCATATTCCAGATGGTTGAGCAGCTCTTCATTGTCGATGCTGTGAAAAGTTTCCCACTTGTTGCCCTTTTCTGCACCATGTTTATTCAACAGTATGTGCAAGGAGGCAGACGTTAAAACGAAATGATTTGAAGGAAAGGCAATTTTAACTTAGAGAAAAAAAAAGTCTGAGGTAGAGATTCCCTCTGAGGTCATTTAGTGTAATGCAGTGCAAAGACCAGTGCTATTCTTGTGTTGCTGTCAGTTTCCATATTACAGCTGTCATGTATGTTGTAGCGTTCTTAAGCCTGCAGTGACACCGCTGAGCGTGGAGGGGGGAAAGGGGGGGTGAGCTTGAGTGGCGACGAGCATAAACGCCACTGAACTGAACTGAGCTCAGAATGCACTGAGTAAATCAGCCCTTCATTGTGATGAGCTGCTCCGAAGGCTGACTTAATTAAAAGTGATGTTAAATAATTTTGCCGTGGTTGCGGTGCCGTGAACTGAGCTCAGCCCCACAGCACGACCTGGTACTTTTCACCACGCCTGATTTCAGCCATCATTCACACTTGAGAAGCTGTATTTATTAGGAAGATATTGCCTGAGAAATCCTGTCATAACAATATATTTGGGTTTTTATTTATTTATTTTTTTTACATTCACAGTTTGGGGTGAGTGAATCCAAAAGGTTGTATGTCTATCTGGCCGTGCAGGGCTTAAAATTGAAGCCCCGATTTGGAAAGTGCCTTAGGAGGGTCTGCCTTCTTGCTTTGATGGCTTCATGTTACTGCGAGGCTCCATACAATGGATGGCGGATTTTTATGAAAGTTGAAGCAGGAAATACCATTAAATCTGTCCACAAGTTGGGCAATCTTGTCATGGCGTAGCAGAGAGTCAGACATCCTCCCCTGCTTTTCCCCTGAAACAGACTCCACCCTTAAGCAATAAGTGGAGGATGAAATCAGACATTAGGGCATGATTCAGCCTCATTAAAATGCCTTGTTCTTGGAGGAAGAAACTGCAGATTTACTTTAAACTTGAAGGTATGATATAACGATGACACCGTATCAAGCAAAAAGATTAGTAAACTATTTTAGGGTTTCTTTTTATCAAACTACTTAAGATATCTAGAAAAATGCTTAAAATGTAGACATGCAACAGGAATAGGAAATGATAAACATAAAAACAATGTTGTGGCTGGTTCTAAATGTAACTATTGTGGGGGGTGTAATTCAGGTATTGCTTATCTTGTCAAAGTCTCGGTCAGAGAGCTCTCGAACAGCTCTCACTCCTTCATCAGCCGGCAGAACGGCAGATTGCTGACGATGCAGCCGCCGTCACACTGCTTTTATAATGGCATACATCACGCCCTAAACACTTCGTGGAAACACTCTAACATCTGTGTGTGGGTAATTTTTGTTGGCCTATAGATTTTGTCCAGACAGAGTGTAAAGTAATAGGTGTGCAGTAAAATGAAAAGCACACGCTGTTTTCAGAGGCAGAGGGCAGTGATTTTTGCACTCTTTATTGTATTATTTTGTTTCTTTCAGTGACTGTGCGACATCTGCAGAGAGCTCCTGATGCTGCTCTCGCCTCAGGCTGTGCAGCTAACTTGAAGAGCTCCAGTGTGGAGCATGTTTCACAAAGGGCCTTAAATGTAAATATGTGATAGCACACTGAGTGGTGAAGTAAATTAGAAGGACCCAATCAAAGGGTGACCTAAACACAACAATAAGCAACATTTTGTGTTTAAGTCGAGACAAAAGCCACAAAACTATGAATAATTAAAACAATAATTGCCAAGAAATCCTAGAATGTGTTGAAGTAAGCAGACCATAAAAGCCAACAGGTTAGCTGTGATAGCAACGTTTAAGTGTTTCTGCTATACTGAGCAGAATGAAATATTAAGTTGATGGATATAGTGTGTCATTATCTATTAGAGACAGAAAACAGTTTATTATTAAAAATAAATGTTATTAAACTAGACAGCAGTGGATGCAGTTTATTTTTCAAAAACAGAAATGCAGCAGTAGCATTGTTCTAATTTAACTCTAAAGATCCCCATGCGTAGACATAACATTTTGCGCTATATTAAGCCTAATTTCCACTGAGAGGTTTGACACGGTACAAACTAATCCCTTATTTTGAGCCAGTAAAGAACCAGACCTCTTGGGGATCCCCATCGGTTGGAGGTTGGGCACCGATAGGCTTTTATTCGGGTCTGTATCTCTGTGACTGAGTTTGAAGGCTCTCTTGCATTAACCTGAGAGAGGGTGGGGTATAAGGGACTTTTTAAAAAATTTTTTCATAATTGTCTTAATAAAAATAAGTAAAATATCACAGTTCAGGAGACCCAAGCAGGCTGCTCCTGCTCCCCGTAGCAGCTGTCTGTCTGCCGGCGTATGGAACGAGCGAGCTCCGCTGAAGTCCAGGAGGCTGCCTGCAGCCCCCTCTGCGACACTCTGCGACACTCTTTGACGTTTTGGTTGTCCTCGACTCGTCGTTTTTTGACAGGCTGGCTGTTCCACTTAAATCAGGGGTGCCCAGCCCCCAGGCAGCGAACCAGTACTGGTCCAAGGGGTCGCATTGGTACCAGGTCACAGACACTAAACAGGGGTCCCTATTGGACGTGCTCTATTTCCTGTTACTGGTACCTGTTCCAACCAGTCAGAGACACCCAAAATGTCAAAAAGTGACACAGAGGGGGTCCAGACCATACTTCTACATATGACGAATCTTGACATATCTGCCACCTACAGTTTCAAGAGGCTTGGTGCAAAATATGGTAGCAGTGCAAATCTGGCAAATCTTGCACCAGGCTCTTACCCTCACAGCTCTATTCCAATATATGAAAGACCTAGTGTCATATAGTTCCATCCGGGCACAAACCACATTATTAATGTCTCCTTCGTGATTGACTTTCAAACCTTTGTACTTTCGTGTATGTATAAGGATGCCATCCATATGTCTCTACCAAATCTGAGTTATTGATTGGTCAAAGTTTGCCCAGGATTGATTTTAAAGGTGCGTCTTGGACGTAGAGCCCAGAACTGTGAGTAGATTTGCATGAATATGAACATTTTGAACGCCGAAGCCTAAAACGTGCAATTTTATTAGGAGTTAGGAGGATTTTGCATGTGCTTTGAAGAGAGCGGCATAAACATAGCTTTAGTATACGTCTATGTAATGCAAAGAAATATGTGTGGTTTAGTAGTAATAATAGTAATTATTCTTGACAAATGATGAATACATCTTAATTTTTATTGGTGAATGAAATTAATTTGTTATGTAAAGAAACAAATAGATAGCCACAGTCTTTCTGGGTTTTTACAAATCTCCCCTTTCTGTCTTTTTGTTGGGAGTAGACAAAAGGTCCGGTCAAATTAATAGCAAATAGTGAGACCAAGTCAACTTATTGGAAGAGGCCTGGTCTCTATAAAGTTTTACAAAAACTACTCAACTCAGAGAAAGTGAGAAAAGCATGGAAGATGAAATTATAATAATTATTTTAAACCAAGACACTGAGACTTCTCATAAAATTGCTTTTCACAGCCGAGTAAATTAATAAATTGGCCTTAATTTACTCCAAACAGTAGATAATTTTTGATTTTGTCAACGGACAAACACATCATTAAAAGGAGACAACCTGTCACTGTTGTTATTTATAAATAAAATCACTTCCTTAATTCTTTTTTAAAATTATATTCACTTTTAATGATGAAAATGATTCTTCACTCTTTCTCCTGTGTGGGGAATTACATTGCAGCGGTTCCCTAGAAGCTTATTAGTCTGTATAAAACTAAATTAATAAGTTCCCTTGGATTCTAATGGTTGGCATGACGACCGCACTCTGGTCAATGAATTAACCAGCAGTTTTCTCAAAAGACTCTTTACTCACAGTTTAACCTGTGTTTGCACAAGTCAGATTTTATGAAATGTTCTACCACAGTCATAGTGAGCGGATGAGAAAAAGGTCAACTGTTTAGTATGTCACGAATGCTTTAACAAAGAAGCTAGCCCATTCAGAAATTAGTGAAATAAAAAAACACTCCATTGGCCCATTTGCTTTTTCATCAGCCAGTAATCTGCAGCTTTGCACCACTGCCTCTGGTATTATGTTCTTGTGCACTCAGAGAGTTTGAAGCCCCTTGGATCAAGCCATGTGACCTGGAACTGGCTGAATCTTACCCTTTTTTTAGCCTTCTGGCTGCAAACTGACATTGATGCATTGGTAGCTGCTGGCAGAATTAGGTAGATAAATACAAAGAAATCAGGAACACTCCGAGCTGGAGTCCATGTCTTACTTATCGATCAGGTCAAGCCTCAGTGGATCTCCGTTTGCCTGTGCTTCGAGTACACGCTGCTTTTCTTGAGTTTGACCCCCCGGGGGGCTTTACAAACAAAACTGCCTCAAACTCCAGAACTCGTGTCTTTTACATGTGAATATGAAAGGGACCGCAACCTTAAAAAAATCTTAAAAAGAAGTGGAAGAAATCCCATTACTAATTGAGATTCACTTCTACTTCTGCTGAGCTCACACAAACTGAATTCTGTAGGCTGAGCATCAAGCGAAAGTGCACAATTCAATTTTGCTGCCAAAACCCACAAGTGTTTAAACTGGATCATTGCAGAGCAGAGAGTGATGGATGTTTGGAGCTGCAATTTCACAGTGCGGCTATTATTTGTTCTGGCAGGAAAAGTCCTCAGGGACATCAGTTCTCTAGTGCTATTAATTGAAATGTAACATTATAGAGGATATTCATCCTAAAAAATGGTGTAAAGGAGGATATGGATTAGAAAACCGTAGTGTGTCTTCTCGAGAGATGTTTCAGAGAAAACAGGTTGAGCACTAAATGAGTCATCTTTGAATTTTACTTGTCGCTGTCAAGGACCAACCTGTCCTCCTTTCACCGAATTACACAAAGATCCCCAGAGTGCCACAAAACAGAAGCCATTTGTGTTTCTGTCGCATCACATGGTTTCTAATCTTTGCTAAATATACCAACTCTGAAGAGAGTGATGCATTCTTGCTGCTAAACCCCCACCATGCATTTTAGCTGGCAGGAAAACTCGCCTCTTCCCATGTTTGAGGACTCCGGACCCCTCATCTGCATTCACATAAGGGACCATAAAAGCCGGTTTCTGGTCTTTTTGCTTCCTTCTTCCTTGGACAGTCTTGAAGAACAGGAATAGAATTGAGTTGCTGGCAAAGGCCATTTACCCGACGGAGGCAGCAGCTGCATAAACAATGCTTTATTTCACATCCTCTTAATGTTTATTCACTGGCTCCGGCATTCGTACACTGATAGTGCTGAGTCACACCCTCGTGCACACACTAAATATTCTGCACCATAGCAACCGTAGCTTAGCAATCATTAAACCTCTTCCGTTTACCAGCTTCAGAAAAATTCTGTTTCTTTTTTTTGTGTGTGTTTGTCCTTCCATCGTGTGTTATAAAACAAGCAGCTGCATATCGCTGTGAAATACTTCGGCCCACATGCTCCCTTTAGTGATATGCTGATTTAAGGTCTTCGGAGAAAAAGGGAAGTCATTAAAATTGACTGGGATGACTTGTAACTTCATGTAATACACAGAGAGAACATCACTTCGTAAAGGTGTACGTAATAAAAGATTAATAGGTGACTTATGCAGCGCTTCTGCTGTCCTTTCGGCACAACTGTCTGGAGGAAAGTCAGCGTGAAATCAAAGCTGACAACTGGTGACACTCACTCTCAGTGTCTTATGATACCTCCACACATTACGCGCATCTGTCCATTTATTCCAGAGTTCAACGGTAAATACCAACATTTCTGCACTTTTATGAGATCGTGCTCTGCTGTTTACATCTGTCACTCACAGAGCTGTAGCCAGAAAAAAATACAAAAAAAATTATCTGTGGAAGTCTTGAGAACTGTATGGATGATTGAAGCAATCGGAGATTTTATCATTTCTCTTTACTCAGTGTCTCTTCTAAACGGTTATGATCCAGTTTTATAGCCTGTAACCATGCTGATCTTAAAATACATTAAGATGATATTAAAGACTGGGAAAGCTTACAACAGAATCTGCTGCAATATTTAGAGCGCTACCGGGAGTGAATTTTAATGTGTGGTCCTAATGTTCTGTGCCTTTTTTTGTACAGTGTTTTAAATGGAACTGCTGCCTATTATATAAATTAGTTTTAGTTTGATTTAAAAAGCCATTTCATCTTGTTTTAATATTAATCTAATTTATTTTCTACCAGCATAAATTTATTGTGAACTGATTATCTTTGCTCCTCATAGGCAGTTTGTGTGAACCAGTCACATTTAACCACCGCCTTTTCTGATTAGTAAAACTACCACAATGAACCTGTCACTTCACAGACTTATTCTTTTTTATTGGCCTTCTCTACTTCCCATATAAGCTAATTCTACACAGTGCTATGCAGTTTTTATTGAATTTTGACTTAAAATAAAGTTATATAATGGAAAGACTGGATTAATTTCCCACACTTATTTAGTTATACACATTTTTATTTAGTTTACACATGTTTGTAGACACAACAAGCAGACTCATCAGCTCTTTCTTAATGGAAACACTCTCGAATTTTAAATAAAAGTAGATTTGAGTCAAATCCAACTTGATTTTCAGTTCTGAATCAGTCCTTCCTTTAAGTTCCACTCCAACTATAATTTTTATCTATCTTTTATTATTTAAAATTATGCAGTTTTAACCAAAACCAAATCATAAATGGTTTTTAAGCCATATTTTCTCCAAAGTTAATCAAAAATGTACGCCTGAGTGGTGGGCAGGACTGTTTGGCACAGACGTAAGCCTTCGCTGATATCCCATCATCCCGTTGTTCGCACTCTCCTGCTATCTTACAGCTTTTCACAAACCCCAGCTAACATTAGCAGTGCAACAAAAATGGCAAGCAGTGAAGGAGCTATCGAGCTGTACAGCTTTGAGCCAGATGCCAGCTCAGACGAGGCAACAAAAGAGGTTAATGCATCTATATTACGGGTGTTTATGGCAAGAATCTGGCGATACAATACGTATCCCGATACGTGTCTCACGATACGATACATATCAAGATATCTCCGTGTACTAGAACATTCTTTGGCTGTTTTTTTCTAAGAGTATGAATTAGAAAAAATATTACGATATATCGCCAAATTGATTTCTCCCTACACCCCTAATCTATGCCAGTGGATGGATTAGCCCCGCCCATTTTAGTTGTCAAGTCACCACTGAGAAGCAGTTTTTAATCTGCTTCTGATTCACAATAATTTGAATATTGAAACACTAAGAAATGCAGTTTTAAGTGTCTTTTGTTTAAATATGTCCTCCATCATGAGAGAAATTCTACAAAAACATTTTAAAATCACCAAAAACACAATTTTCCTTGGAATGGGCCTTTACATGGAAAAAAATCCATAATCATGTTTTTTACAAAAAAAAAACTGCATCCACTGCTAGCTGGTGATCCTATCAGGGCCAATAAATTACACACTTTTACAATTTTACACACTACTTTAAGGTATTGATAAATCCAAAAATGTATCTTGTATATATATATGTATTGAGAAAGCTGTCTTTTTTAAGGACAACATGATCGAATTCACTCAAATTCAGCACATTTGTGGCCTCTGTGTGAAGCAAATACTGCTGGATTGATCTTTCCCAGGAGTTGAACCAGTGACCTTCCAGCCCAGAGTCCAGCACCAAACATGAGATAAATTTATCTCCAAAACGATCTGAAAAATCCACACATTTCACTCATAGGAAATCTTTAAGTACTTTGTTTGTAGTGATATTTTCATTATGCTACACACAAAAGGCTTCAACTACAAATGTATGGTTTAGTTCTAAACCACAAAGTATAAAGTCAAGGATCTAGTAAAACAAAGTAGCTCAGTCATTTGTAATCAGCTCAGATGTAATTGGCAGACCTCATTTTTTCACATGTGAACACAACATGCTGTACGGGGTTTCACAGTCCATCTTTGAGGAGCAGAACTTGCCTCCTTCTACCAGGAGCTGGGGCAGCTGCAGCCTCAGGTGGGTCGGTTGAACAGTCAGCCCTCTGATCAGCTTTTGCAAGCGCTGCATTTGCTGCTATGCGGGGGAGGTATGTCTTTCTTTTATCAGAAGGGTTGCTCACACGGCACTTTGTGATTTTTTTTTTTTTTGAGAATCGTAATTGTGGCTGATTTTGCAGCATGAGCTAAATGAGCCCACTATAGGTTTTGTAGCTTGTCGGTTTATGGCCTAAGCTAATGTTTTTGTTAATAGGATTACAACTCTGCCAACACGGGTCATGATACAACAGTTTCAGCCTGGATACTGGCACCTCTGTCAGGGCCATTAGTGTGAATGTAGTTGCTAAGGGAGTAATTTGTGTTTATTTTTTAAGCATTTTATTGGATGTAAAGTATGTGCTCTTATTTAAATTTGCATATTTGAAGCAATAATAATCATTTTTTTGTACTTGTTTTTGATTGCAAGCACTCATTTGGAGACTTTAACTGTTGTGTTTCTGTGATACATAAGACTTTATGTCTGAAAATGTATTACAATGAGGGGATTTTCAGCAGACAATGAAAATGAAATAAAAGGATTATTGAGTGTTATTTCAGTCATGGGTCAACCGTGTTCTTTTTGTATCTAAAATTTAAAAAGGAGAACCATTGGATTTACAGAAACGATTCCTCCTCCTCGTGTTAGTCACCGATTTGTCATCTACTGCTGTGGAATACCGCTCGACTTCTAGACAAGGCGATTGCTTCCTCTCCGCTCCTAAATTCTGGAGGTTGTGTTTGATAAATCCTGTTTAGTGGAGGCGTGTGTTGTCATCGTGGAGGCTATAACTTGATTCCAGTCTGTAGGATGTCACAAAATTTTTATTCATTTTTATGTATTTTTTTGGATTTCCCAGCATTGCTTCTAACAATGGCTTCTGCATCTTCTTCAAATGTGAACCCTGCAGTTCAGATAATCTAAATATAATCCTGAGTTGTGGGTCTCATGCTCACAGGTATATTGAGGCAACAAAGATTTAGCAAATAGATGCAACACATTCTTATCTCCAGTGGTTTGTCTTCACAATTGCGTGTTCCTTACAAAGGGGTCGCAATTTAAAAAGGAAATAATAGATTTGTCAATAGTTACACATGTGCTGACATGGTGCAATGCTGCAACACAGATGTCATTTAGCAAACACTCATTTTCTTGCTGTCAAGACTTACAATTTAACCAACAACTAAGTTGTTAGTAAATGAATGCTCTATACCTTCTAGTCAATGATGTAAACATCTGTTGTTTTGTAATACAGTCCACTTTTACACATTTACACATAAGGGTGCTGCAGATTTTGGGGTTGTCCAATAGTGGGTCGTAGACAGGAGCGGTTTAAGTGTGCCTTACACTTCCCTTGAGCCTCTAGTGCCTATGTGTCAAAATCAAGGCCCGGGGGCCGAATCCGGCCCTCCAGATCCTTTTATTTTATTCTTATTAACGACCTGATGTCATCTTCCGCTTATTTCTAACTTGTATAATTTTGAGAAAATATATTTTTACAGAAAGTAAAATATTGAAAGTTGTTTAAGGTTTAAGTTAATTTATTTAGAATAATATTCCTGCCTTTTTTCATTATTCATAACTATGTTAAAAAGTTATGGTTTTAATTTTTGAAAATTGGCGTTCTTCTACCTTTTTGGACTATTTTGGCATTTACTAAGATTTTCTTTGGCTATTTTGGAGATTAGCTAATATTTCA
>NC_050521.1:18926307-18940820 GCF_002922805.2 Oryzias melastigma
CATTTAGCTAAATTTTAGCTGGCTTTTAGCTTCAGCATTTTCAGCTATTTACTTCAGTGATTTCAGCTATCAATTTCAGCTTTTTTTAAAGTAAATTTCAGCATCTTTAGCTATCAGTACTCAGTGGCAAAATTCAGCTTATATCATTCACACTAGCATTTTCACAGGAAATGCTATACATCTAGTTCATAATTATGTTGAAAAGTTATGGTTTTAGAGTGTTCAATAAATGTTTATCATGTGATTTCAGGTGTGTTTTGGATTTTGGCCCCTTGTGTAATTGAGTTTGACACCCCTGCTCTAGTGCGTCATTGTGTTATTGTACTATGACGACTAGAAAAGCTACAACAATGGAGGTCATTGCAGCTCGTCTTTTTATTGCTTTACTTTTTGCCACTTAATGGGCAGTTGTGACAAAGGCATTTGGTCTAAGTGTGATTCTGTGTTTTATTTTTTTATCTTTGGTGTACTTGCTTTTGCTCACCCAGTGTGTAGGATTGACCCAAGTGAACCTCAGAAGGGATTTATGCTTTAAAAAATGGATGTATGAATGAATTTCAGTTAATATAAACATCGGCTCACTACTAATGACACTAACAGCTAAAATGAGCAGTCCTCAAGTAAACAAATATAAACTGTTTTGTGCATAAACATCGTCCAACTTTAGGGAAACTTTTCAAACCTCTTCCAATTGAGACTATGGTATTAGCATGAGATGCTGCTTTGTTAAGTTTTAAATGTTACTTGACCCTTTAAACATCCGCTCAGCTTGTAAATTGGTTTTGTGGTGTTGTCTGCCTCTTCTCCTCAGTTGGCCTTAAATGCTAATTATTTCCACTCAGGGAGGGGGAGATGGGAAATTACAGATCATTTTGCAAGTAATATCAATTTACACAAATCCTAAAGATTTGATTTCAGTAGTCTTACTGTTAACATAGAGATGTGCAGCTCAATCTGGTGAGTTGAGGGGGCTAAAGGGTATGTGGGGAGTGGAGAGTCGATGTCAGAGCATCCTTCTCATGTGGGTAGTCTTTTGTAAGCCAGTTGGATCCTCCACAATGGGGACGGTTCCTACACTGGTTTCAGCAGGTAATCAGTCAATGTCTGATGGATTGCAGTCTTTGCTCTCTCCCAGCATATGGCAGCAGACACATGAACTCACCTGCTGGGTCCATGTAATGCCAGATCCTTCTGTCAGGAGTGGGCAGAAACATAATGCTTTAAGAGTTTACAAAGAGAAAACTCAAGCTGCTGCTGTGGGAGGCAAACCGGAAAACTGTGAACTAAAAAGTCTTCTGGAGAATAAAATTAGCCCACATACCTGAAGAATAAATATGCGAATCTGGCGCCGAACAAAGGAAACGTAAGCGCAAATAGTGAGGAAAGCAATAAAAGACGGGATGCAAATATGATTATCACAAATGTAGCGCAAAGCAAAGCATGCAGAAAGCAACTGAGGTAAAGCAGGTTTCAAGACATTACAGCTCAAAAGGAAAACATAGAACTAAAAAGAAATTTGACACAAATAAAGACAAAAATCTTCAAACTGATTTATATGATGGAGTATTTGGGCCACCATAAATACTAATGTAACAAATAAATACATTGGCTACATTTACGAGTTGTAAAATGATGAGAAAAAATTCGTAATTTATGGATAGAAGTCATAATTTTACAAGAATAAACCTGTAAAATTATGAAAAAAGCTGTAATTTTTCAAGGAGAAAGACTTGCTTTTTGTTGTGACCAAATTATCCTGAATCCATTCAAGAGGTCTGCAAATTCTCTTCTACATCTTTGTTTTTACGAGAAAACAAAACTGATTAGCTAAAATATTTATTTGTGAAACAAATGTTGAAGTTACCGATTCATATCTCTCAAACAATATTGGTTATTCTTTTTGTTGCTGTTTATATTTTTCTAAACAGATTTTTGCCTCATAAATGTGTGACCTAAGCTTTATAAACACTATATAAAATTATTACTTTACTATAGTAAAATATTTACTCTTTTGCTCATAATTCTACAAGTTTATTCTTATAAAATGTAAATTTATTCATATTATTTTATGAGTTTATTCTTGTAAAATTACAACTTTTTCCCCATAATTTAACAACTTTATTCTTTTGAAATAACTTTTTTTCATCATTTTAAGACTTTAATTTTTTAAATTAGAGCTTTATTCTTACAATTTAATGACTTTATTTTCATACAATTGCAAATTTACTTTCATAATTCTACACCTAATTATTGTAAAATTACAACTTTTTCCTTATTTTTTTACAACTTGATTTTTATAAAATCACAACTTTATTCTTATAATTGTGCACATTAGTATTTGTAGAATTACAATTTTACTATCATATTTTTTTTTACCTTATTTTTTGTAAAATAAAAACCTTTTCTCAAAATTGTGAAGGTTTTTTCTCATAACATTGAGGTATTTTTCTTCATGTTTTTACGATTTTTATTATTAGAAAACTTCAACTTTTTTCTCATAAATTTAAGACTTAATCTTTGCAAAATTAGGACTTAATTATTATGACTTTATCTTTATTATTGTAAAAAATAAACAAATTTCTTATAAATTCAAGACTTCCTCATTTCTTTACAACTTTATTTTTGTAAAATCACAACTTTCTCTTATAATTTTGCAAGTTTGTATTCGTAAAATTGCAACTTTATTCTCATAATTCTTCTATTTTACTATTAAAAAATTAAGACTTTTTTTGGTAAAAATCACAACTTTAGTCAGAAGATTTTCTGACTTTGTATTTGTGGAGTTACAACTTTATTCTTGTCAAATTAAAGCTTTTTCTCATAAAAATAAGATTTTTTTTCAGAATTTTATTACTTTACTTTTGTTAAAAAATCATAACTTTATTCTTAGAATTTTACAACTTTGTATTTGTAGAATTACAACTTTATTCTTGTAAAATTCAAACTTTTTTCTCATAAAATTAGGACTTTTTTCCTCATTATTTTACAAATCCTCATAAATTTATTTGTTTAGTTTATTTCTATGGTGATCCTCATAGTTATTTGTAATTTAGTAGCAAACTTTTCCGACAATAAAGGAGTTGCAACTATTTCTCTTAATAGCTTGAAGTAGTTTGTTGTTGTTTTTGTGCGCCAGCTTGGTTTAGCTTTGCTTTGTAATGAAAGTGGCGAGCAATTTTCCGGCAAACCTTGGGCAGTTATTTGATGCACCTCAAATAATGGCATCGTTGACAGCTTCTCAAACAACCAATAACAAGGAACAAAATAAGTAAACAGGTTGGAAATCCTCTGTGTGTGCGCGTCCACATGCCTTATGGCTTAGAGAGTATCAGCTTCTCAGCTTCATGAGCTACCTCTTGTTCAAGATCGCTGAAATTTCCCCCTCTTTTCCTTCACTGACTGTCTTATCTTGTTTGTTGCTGCCCAGTCTCAGAGCCTGACCGTGCCGGATATAGTCGGCACACACAAACACGCACGCACACAATTTTCCTTTTCTGCCCTTGCCTAAGGGTTTGGTTTGATTCATGCCCTTTGTCAAAGTTTGAGTTGGTCTCAAAGAAATAATAGTGTGACTTCCCTAGGAGTGTGGTGCCTTCTCTAATTGGTGTCTTTTCTCTCATGTACATCACATTCGCCCTTGTTCACCAGAAATCACACATCAAAGGATCTAAAAACTTCTCTCCTCTCCGGTGTCAACTTGAAGTTCACACGGTTGAGGTTCTAACAGGAGCCACACATCCAAAATCTTGAGCAAAGAGAAAGAAAACAATTTCAAATGTGTTTACATTTAGATTTTACAGTGCATAAAGTTAAACTGATTTTTTTCCCTAAAATACGTCAAGCAAAACAAAAAAAAAAAGCTTTCAACATTTTCATTAGAGATATGGGGCCTTTCTTGAGTTACATTACTCGTTCTTTCAGTGCGACTTGACTTTTGCCCTTAAAAGAAGCAGATACAATTTCCCCTCGTCTGTAAAAGCAAATGTTGACCCACCAGTGGATTCCACACCATACTTGTTCTTCTTGAAAACTACTGTATGCCATTCAGAAAAATAAAATAACTTTTTGATAAATCTAGCACCCTGCATGCAAAACAAGTTAAGATGTTGGGTAAAATTTTAACCAAACAAAATCCAAATAATTCAGAATCCAAACTTTTTATACCCAGTTTGTGTTAATCTGAACAAACTATCACATTTCAATAAAAAAAAATAAATAAATGTGTTTTTGGTGTTTTTTAACACGTTTTTGTGGCATTTTTCCTATGGTGGAGGACACATACAGCTTAAGGTTGCTCTATTCAAATAATTGTGAATCAGGAGCAGATGAAAAAGTGCCATGTAAAAAAAAAAAAAAAAAACTTGAAGTAGTGACATAGGCGCTACAATCGTGAGGCCACAAGCTCCCTGCTTCGCTCAATTCGTAGACGAATAGATCCATGAACATCTTTTTCCTCGTCCGAGTTGGCATTTGCCCTTAAAACTGTACAACTGAATAGTTTGAGGAAGCTCCTGCTAATGCAGTTCCGTGCAAAGTCTTGAATCGTTTTCCATAGCATTCAGTCTGAGCATTATCCCTTTTTTATCGCCTGTCTGTCTTTTGATTTTTCCCTGTACCTCTCGCCCTCCTGCCTCGCTCCCATGTTTGACCTCTGCCTGGTTCCTGACTATGTACTCCTCAGCGTCTTCGTCACACACACAGAGTACTCTGGATCTCGAACATGCAAAGATAAGAGCTTATAAAATGGAGTCAACATATATAAACACAGCTCCAGGCCAATGTTTGTCCGGAGAGAACCCACCCCCCAAGGCCTTAGCACCTTATATGGTCATCTTTACAAAATCTAAGGCATCCATGTTCTTGCTCCTGCCAACAGAATTATTTACAGTCTTGTTTTTCAGTGGAAAAGTACTGATTAGGTCTTTGGAGTGTGCCCTAACTGGTTTCCAGTGGTCTAGAGCTTCATGTGAGTTGATGTAACAACGGAGTCATCTATATGTTAATGACAAAATATAAAAGTGTAACGTACCATAAAAGTATTAAAAAAATACTTCATATAGTATAAACTTGTCAATTGCCTCAGTATTCTTAGCATTTTTGTTGCATCTATAAGGTTAAGTTGAGGGTTGTGAGGATCTGCAATATGGCAGAAGAGCATGCAAACGAAGGGATGATGGGAAATGAGTGAAGGCTTACTCTGTGCCAGAGGTCTGCAACCTGAGACTCCAGAGCCACATGTAATTTTCGAAAAAATTTAGAATTTAGCTTCTATTTTAGCAACATGCTAACATTTCTGACTAATTTAGTTTACTGAGGAATTTGAGACAATTTTGGAGTCCAGCTAGTAATTAAACAACAAGCTAGCTTTTTTGGCTAATTTGGCCTCTAGTGAGTTTTTATGCTAATTTGGAGTTTAGCTAATATTTTAGCCATATATGCTAACATTTTTGGCTAATTTGTTATCTACTGGAGTTTTAATGCTAATTTAGAATTTAGCTTTTCTTTTAGCAGCATGCTAACATTTTTGGTTGATTTAATTTACTGAGGAATTTTATGCTAATTTGGAGTTCAGCTAATAATTAAGTAACAAGCTAGATTTTTCGCTAAGTTGGCCTCTACTACAAGTAAAAGGTAACGATACGGCTCCTTCTAGGTCTTGATCAGTAGAAAACGAGACCAAATGGCTCTTTTACTGTTAAAGATTGCCGATCCCTGCTCTCTGCCAATAGAAAATGACTGATTTTTTTTTTAAACATTTTGGCTAAAAACTAAAAGAGCACTTTTATAATAGATCAAAAGATGATTGAAGTGGGACTTAATAGACTAAGACATCTTGATTTAGTTTTTATTATTATATATAAAAAAAGCTTCATATAAACAGTTATTATAAATGTGCATTTATACATAAGGTTCATTATTCTGTGTGAAATTGAAACCATTTCAACAAACAAAAAGTCATTTTCCTCAATGTCAAGCGGAAAGAAATGTGAACGTCTCATCATGTGCAGTACACAATGTCATCAAAATGTTCCTGAAATCTGGATATATCTCAGTGTGATGGGGACAAGGCTGAAAACCAATATAATCACAGCATGGGCTCAGGGACACTTACGAAAATCACAGTCTGAAAACATATTTTGCAGAGCCATCTACAAAAGCAGATAACATTCTGTAATGCAAAGAAAAATCTATATTTGAACGTGATCCAGACATGTCCGTATTTTCTTTCTGCCAAAGCTTTTTCAAATTGTGGACTGAGGCAAAGTGGAAAGCTGCTCTTTGGTCAGACAAATACGAGCTTCAAATGCCGTTTTTAAACTCCAGGTGCTGAACTCTCCAGACCAAGGAGAGGAAACTGCTGGCTTTTCTTCAGCAATCACCCATGAGACTTGCATCTCTAATGCTGTGGGAGTGTAATAATGCTTTGGTAATAAGCAGCAGGAACATCTGGAATGCTAAAAGGTATATTTAGGATTTATAGCAACATATGTTCCCATGCAGACGCCATCTATTTTAGGAAAAGCTGCATTTGTTAGAAAGATCATTAATGAAAAAAATAATGTGTTGTTTTGACACTTTTTAATATATTTATTCATGCATTTTAATGCACAGAAGAAAACTAATGACAAAAAAATATCAAGGATTTGCAGAAAAAAGGGTTAAAAACATCAGGAGATGAGCCATTATCCTCATTTCTACTCTGATAGACTGATTGCATGCTCACGCACGGAAAGCTGAAGCTCAGTCAACCTAACATGTATGAGTGGAAACACTAAAACATGCTAAGAACCGCATGTGATCATTCTAAGCCACCAATCCCTGCTTTCGAGACGACTTGAGAAAACAATAAGACAATTTACTACATAATTACATGAAAATGAAGGAAACATCTCCAGCTGCTTTCTTGATGGATTCATAAAGAGCGCTTTGCATCGCTTGGTTGAGTTCACGCTGAGATGTTTTCGCTGTCACTAGTTCAAATGAATGGTCATGTTTTTTTGCCACTCAGGTGTGAAATTGCTGTTGTATTTGGCAGATCGGCGCAGGTTAATGTACTCTCTAAGCCTCCATTTCCTCCCGGCGCAGCCAGAGCGGTCAGCTTCACACATGGCGTGCCGGTTTCAAACCGATCGGATCCTCTCGTGTGTTCAGATGGAAAACGTGGCCGCAAACTACCCCAGATGGATGCTCCCAAATGGTCGTAATTCTTAAGCGGCCGTGCTGTCTCATTTAGTGGTTCTTACAAACGAGGACATGGCTGGAGTTCTGCCCTCCCACAGCCAGGGACAAAAGCGGCCGGTAAATAGTCAGTTGGTGTTGCTTTTTTGGGGCACGAAAATGGCCTTGCACCTGCCCATCGTGCATGGCTCATATATCTCACGGAGTTGAGCACCACAATGCACACAGGTCGCAGTCGTTTAGTCGCCAGCCTCATCTGCGCATTGATCGCTGTGTTTTAGACCCTCTTTCATCTATAAATAATGCAGTAATTTGTGGCGTGTTTGCCTTTTACCAGAGCGGTGGAGGCAGTCAGCCCTACAAAGCATGTCATGTCTGTCTGGGATAATTGATGTCCTTCTGTGGACGCCATGGTGGTGTGGCCACACAACGGTTACGGTTTGAACCTCTTCCTGTGGGGGTTTTCCTCCCTAACCTTACATGCCTGTTAGGTTAATTGGTGTCCCTTCCATTTTTTTTGTGACCTGCCCGGAGTAAACTCCCACTCCTTACGAGATTCTCTTTGATGCTGAAAAAAGTGAAGGAAGGAAAGGAAAATTGATGGATAGATTTCATTCTGTGAGATGACTTTTGAGCTTTTTTCCTCCCATCTTGGCGGTGTCCTCATCACATGACGGTCATTCTATAAATGAGCGCTGCTGCATAAAACGGATAGAGGCCACAGCTGACTCCTCCAGAGGGGTAATTAAGTGTTAATTCCCCTGCCTTTGTGTATGCCTGCAAAATATTGCCCAAGTAACACTTTTTGTCTGTGTCTTTCCCTCATTATCAATGCTTGAATGCATGTCTTGCCCAGTGTACTGTAGATGCTTGCAATAACAATCTGGGAGGGCGGTGTGTGTCGAGATTTCCATTCTATTGCACATTTCTCTCTGCTGGTCTCTTGAGGAGTCGGGGGGATTGCGTGGGCCTCCCCCGAGGTCGGGTAACAAACCCAGGGCAGCAGATAGAGAAGATAAAATCCAAAATAAAAAATTCTAATTCCTTTGCTCAGATTACATTTGTTTATCCGTCTGTCCTTTTTATTTTTCGTGGCTTTTTCATTTTGCTTAGGGTCAAAGGATTTAATTTGATGACAGATCACCAGTACATCTATAAATTACCCCCCCTCAAAAATAAATAAATAAATAAAATATAATGGCTTTTGTTGTTATCTTGCTGCTTCAGGCATTTTCATCCTGTTTTCCTGCTCTGATTTCATAATTTATGTCATCCTGGCACTTGTTTAGTAGTTATTTCATATGAGGAATGGCTTATGTCATCTCAGTTTTTATTTTATTTCTTTGACTTGAGTGATTTTTTTTTTGCACAACTTATATTTAGGATTGAACTAATGTGCAAAAGCACAAGTATTAAGGATAAATTAACTAACTTGTTTCTTATCTGGTGAGTGAAAATCTTCAGCTCGGACCGGAGATGGGCGGAGCTTCTTTGGAAGGAGGAGTCCACCTGCGCTGGTTAAATGTATGTTGTAAGCGTTATGGGATGTGGGAGGGGCTGGTGGCTGCATCTGCCACTGGTTAGGAATTTCAAGAGTGATGCATGCATTAGCATGTCTGAAGCCTCTCCAAAATAAGTAAAGCTTGTTAAGCATGGAGTTGCTAAGTGGGCAACTCTGTACAGACTGGCAACATGAAAAAAAAAAAAATGTGGAACACAAAAATTGGAAAACACTTTAATTGTTTTATCCCAGAAAGCTGACAAGCACAAATCCACTTTAACAGTTTTTTTCCCTCAACGTAATGATATTATGTTGAATTAGATCATGGACTAAATAAAACGCTGGCACGCTTGTTTGATCGTCATAGCCTGGAATGAGGTCAAAATCCAAATAAACCGTGTGGAGTATTTTAGCATATGCTGTGATTATTTTTTATTTTTTAAATGACGAGCATTAAAAGATGCTGACGGCTCATAACTATCTGTGAGCTGACAGAGCTTCCTGAAAAGAAATGTTGCCTCTCTAGTCTGTATTTTTGAACAGCATATGTTTTTATCCAAACTCATTTTCTTTTTGCTGGATGTAAATAGTGAGGGAACATACCAGCCTTAAGGCATATCTAATAATATGGTTGTTTTAATTTAAAGTATCAGCACCAATATCAGCTAGTAAAAAGGCAAACTTCGTCATTTCCTAAAATAAGATGAAAGAGTTGTCTGTAATCTTGTTGCAATTCGTGCAAACATCATCAAAATATTACGCTATTAATAATGTGCTTTTTATTTAGAATATAGAGTTCTTTAACTTACTTTATTTGTGTCAGACTGAGCCAGTGAGTGCTTGGATTGGGCTGCTTTCTTCTCATAGGTTTCATAGTTTTTGGACTAAGCCACTCCAGAGTATAAATTGCAGCAAGAAATGAAAAAATCATATATAAAATGTAATCTTGGGAGAAAAGTGCTATACTTCAGGACAACTCCATCCAGCCTGGCCTAATTTTATATTCACATTGAAGAAAAATTGTGTGTCAAATTTCCTGTCCGCTGCCTCTCATTCAAAATTCGCTACTGGACATTTGTCCAAAAATGTGTTCATAAACTTGATGCTCCCGCCTCGTGTGGGAGGAGCCACTGTTAAAACTACATGGAATCTTTGACTGTATATCTAATGTATATCGTAAGTATGGGGAGGATGGAACCCAATCCAAGCACAGATTGGCTTAGTGAGGCATGTAAACTCAGTTAAAGAAGCTGGTTCAATCCATGACAGACATGGATGATGTTGAGAGATCGGGATTATTTATTTTTAAGAGCTTTACAAAAACAATTATCATGTCTACATTTCTGAGTTCATGGAATCATTTAGAGTACGCTAAGGTTTATCTGGATGACGGCGCTTTCAGCGGTACTTCCATCACCCTGTGACCCAGTTTGATGATTTGAAGTCCCAGATCAGTCAGAGAAGGAAAAATAAAAATAGGAAAAATTAGGGAACATTTTAATTGTTGTCTTAATGCAAATAAAAATATCAAAACATTAGAATCAGAATAAAAACTTTGTTTTGGACTCCACCCACTGATCAGCCTGACCACACCTACAGTGCCCTCTAGAGGTTGTGAGTGGTAAAATAACAAATATACGAGCCTAGTTACTTTTTAATAATCACATATACGATTATAAGTTGCACCCTCAGCTAAACTATGTAAAAAAAAGTATTCTCCAAAAATTACGGTATAGATTTTATTTCCAAAGCAGCGGTTAGTGTTTCTTTTTCATGTTAGCTGTCTTTCTGTGGTTAGTATTTCAAGTTATTTTTACACATAATAAGGAACCAAACCTCAACGCTATTATTTAGAACAGCTGACATGGATAAAAACAGATATTTTTTGTGTTATTTCAGAATTTAGACCCTGTTTTTTTGCCTCTTCTGAGTAACTTTACAGAGTGATGTACTAAGTCCTCAGAGTATTGCTGCTGGTTAATCTGGTTCTTAGACAGATCACAAGTGTCACAAAAGCTTGGTTTATCCTGTAATCTTTTCCCTTCACTCAAGTGTCACCTGAAATGGGTCATTTCCTTTTATTTGGCTTTTTTTTTTAGGATCATGTTCCTCCATAATGAGATAAATAATAGAGCGGCGTTATGAAAAAACAAGCTTTTAGTTTTAACCTGACACAAACTGATTCTCTCTCCAGTTCAGTCAAACCCCCCTCAGTGCTTACAGCTTAACATGTCAGAAAACTCATGACATTTGGCCCTCTGGTATGACAAATTCGTCCTGCCGCTGGGTGTATCTGTGAGAATATGCTAGCATGACTGGTAAATTATTCAGTTAGGCTTTTAAAGGCATGCCTGGCTAAATCAGTACCAATAAACGAGGCTCTGTGGAACCGAATCACCCTTGCGATCACATTTCTGCTGTCACAGTCCTTGAAGACAGGTACAACAAGAAGCAGTGTAGCATTCGCCTCCCTGCAGACTCAACACTGGAAAGGATTCGGAGGGCTGTCCTCTAACAACCTGAGCTGAAGCTGAGATGTGTCACTTACTGTTGGAGCGTTTCAGGTTCTGATTTCATTAGTTGACAGAAAACACGAGGCGTGATTAAATTATAGATGCCCTTCAACAACAAGTCTTTCCAACTGATTTTTTTTTTTTTCCATGGAGCTTGTACCTTTGGTTCGTGTGATGTCTCAGACACATCGTTGTTGGAACGCTGCATCACACCCTTTATTGAACTGATTCACAATCATTTTTCCTGAAAGCCTTTTTTATTAAAGGCTTTGTTCAAGGTCCATGCAAGTAGATGTTTTTCTTTATGTTCTTGAAGTGGTTAATAGAACATAAATACGAAGAGTATTTCCTGCAGCTATAGGCTGTGCGTATCAGTGTTTTCACTGATATTAAAGCATGGTAGAATAGTTCTATATAAGTAGACATTATTCACCATTTACCTATAGGAATCCAAGATTAAAAGCCTTCTGTTTAAAGTGCAGTTGCTGCAAACAAACCCCAGAAGCAAAATAAAAGACGAGCGTTTTGGCTAATTGCTAATCATTCTTTTAATCAGTGTTTTTAAAGTAAAAAAAAACCTGCAAAAGATGTTCAGTGTTTGATTTAAACTTTCCAAAAGTGATGACTGTGTTTTCAGAGAGGATTGTTTATGCAGGATTGTCTATGCAAATTAAATCTAAGGGGTTTTTGTCATTTTTGAAACTGTATATTAACTGCACTCAAGCAAAGTGTTAGTTTCATAGAATGATGACAAATATAAATATTAAGAATAGGGTCCATAAAACTCATATAAATCAGCCCAAAGCTAAGAGTATCTGGATTTATCCTGTGATAAATGGACCCAAAAAGTGGGTCAGATTTAGCAGTGAATGAGATTTCAGCACAATACCAGCTTGTAAATGAACAGAACTTACACTCAGCAGAGTAATTCAATTCTCACAGCAAAGTCAATTTTCTCAATTCAGGTTTTCTTTTTAGTTTTTCTCTTTCAATTTTCAACACGTTTGACATTTTGACCCACATTGAAGCCAAATTAAAGTTAACCAGGTAAGAATGATGGCTGCTGATGGTGTTTTTTCACAGGATGGCAGTACTGTCCCAGCATGTTGTCTGACCTTCTCTCACCGTCTCCACGGCGTCGATATAAATATGAGAAATGTGTTTGAAGAACACTCCAGGATGTTCCTCACAGATTTCATCCTAAACTTTCAAAGTAAAAGTTTGTGGGAGATGCACAGCCCTGGTTTGCATCATTTTATTCTGACAAAAACAACACAATTAAAGCCCTTTTTGTTGTTAACAAACAAGAAACAAACATTCAAAGCAATTCTTTCAAGAATTGAGTTTTTTTTCTTAGAATATATCCTCACCAAAAGAATATCCATGAAATGAGACAAAAAAATAAATAAATAAAAGTGTTTTAGTGTGGAATTTTTACACATCTGTCCCAATCCCTGTTTCAGAAGAATTCCATCCTAATCATCCTGTTTCTACTAATAAAATTAACGTTGGCTGATTTTTTATGGTAATTCAGGAGCCAATTATTATTCAACACAAATAGAAACGACAGTAATTAGACAAAAACGCAGAAATTGAATTGTACCGAGTAATTAGAGGGCTGTTATTAGATGTTACTGCCTCCTGTGACATTTATTAGCCAGGTCATGATTTGTGACTTTTTCCTTTTGCTTTAAGGAATAAAAACAAAAAGTATTTCTTTATCATGTGCTGTTGTGGAGGCAAAACATCAAAACAAATATTTAAACTCTCATTGAACAGCATCAGAGAGGAGCTGAAGTCCAGACTTTTCCTTTTTTTAGTATATTTGTAATTCCAGGTTTTCATTTAAAACCTTTTTCTTCTTATCTTTATTATCTCTTCCTAATAGTAGAGACACACAGTGTTGGATTAAAAAACAAAAA
The DNA here is from genome assembly GCF_002922805.2 of Oryzias melastigma. Taxonomy (NCBI): domain Eukaryota; kingdom Metazoa; phylum Chordata; class Actinopteri; order Beloniformes; family Adrianichthyidae; genus Oryzias; species Oryzias melastigma. The sequence goes on from NC_050521.1 coordinate 18,939,423, forward strand.
ACGACTCTCAAACAACACGTAATACTCTATATTTAGTTTGTTTTTATTTGTCTAGCACACTAATATATTAGTTGCTTTTCATTTTGACTTTTACTAGTAAACTAGAAATCTCAGACAATGATTCATAAATGTTTATGACTTTTATCATCAAATGGTGATACTTTAATAAAGTTTTCAATTCCAATTATTTTTATAAAAACAAATGTATTCATTAAAAAGCATTTTTTTTCTCTTCATTTTTTGCTGACAAAAATTCAGCTTATTTATTATTCTTTTTTATCAGCATAGTTTAACTTTGAGAGATGAAAAATAAGACTTTGGTCAGAATCAGACCATCTTCTTAAAACATATTTTATAAATATTGCTCCTCCATTGCATCGTGGATTAACAATTAGCTTTATCTTTTGAAACCAAACACATGTCTGGTGCTTTTTGATTGAGGTCCGCTTTCTTTAATATTATTTATGGATTTTAATTGTCCTGAAAAGGTTTGCTTTTTCAAACCAAACATGGAGCTGGGTGCAGTTCCACAAGCAGCCACTGGAGGCGGGTTGTAAAGACAAACTAGCCTGAATTTAATCATCAAGTGATTTTTTTTTTTACATGTGACAAAAGTAAACAGGTCGACAGCAAACAGCTGACTTGTCTGGCCTGTTTGCTTTAGGCAAACGGCACTGAGCGTGCACATGACCTCAGATGAGCAATTGCAAGAAAAACGAATTTGCTTTGACTGTGTTGAGCAAGACTTTAGTCATGATGTGAGAGTGTGTGCTTGTGTTTAGGTGCAATTTCAGATCAATTTTGGATGAAACATGTCAGAAGTAACATTTGATTTTTTATTTTTTATTTTAGAAAGACGTCATAAACTGAAATTATAAGCTCAATTGTGCAACAGTTATGTGGTATTTAAATAAATAAGAATCCCTATTTTATTGCTGATTTATTTCATGGATTTTTAATCTGGATAATCTCCATAAATCTATTTAGTAATCCAAGTTTGGCAATCTTATAAAATAGTTTAGCATTTATTCTCTCTTAATTAATAAATCACACACCTCATAGTAGTTTGTGACGCCTGTTTACAACATGAGGAGTTTAGCAGAGAGGTAAAAACAAAATAAAAATTACTATTACGTGTAAAGGTGGACTGCTTTAACGTTACTCTATAAATACACTTATCAAAATGTGGTTTTACTGTTGGAACAGCACATACTTCTTCTTGATTTTGTTAATTTTAGACATAAATATGGGAGAATGAATAACAAACCACCAAGTGTGCTTGTTAATGTATGCACACAAATAACTTAGAAAAAAAAAGAACAGCAATAATAAATGCAATCAAGAAGTGAAAGTTCTTGCTGAGCTTTTTAATATTTATTGACTTGTTAAGCAGTTGCA
>NC_050521.1:18940854-18945403 GCF_002922805.2 Oryzias melastigma
TTGTAAAATGATTAAATGATAAAAAGACAAAAGGGAACTTTTTTTTACCCTACAAGATATTGTGGTGTGATTTTGCTACTATTCTAGTAAAATAAATTAAATTTAATATCCCAAATCAATTCCCTCATTGAGCTTCAATAATAGTTTTTTTCTAATATGTTTCTAGAAAATGTTGAGACATAACTTACTCGGCTCAAACTTTACTTATTATTTATTTTATATAAATAAATTACAGGAAAAAAAATGTTTCAAGCTTAAAAAGTAAAACAAAAGCAAACCAAAAAGCTTCACATATTATAAATAAGTAATGACAAATGCCTTCAGTCCCAACATAGTCTAACATAAAATTACATATAAACTGTAGAATATGGATAGAAATCTGGGTCGATGCTGGAGTGAGAAAATGATAGGCATCTGTCGACGCCAAGGAAAACGATCACCGACGGCGACACCACAGGATCCTCCAATCAAAGCAGTCAGACCAGGAAGATCCCACTGCAACAAACCTGCTCACCTGAGGAGACTCAGTCTCTGCTGTGACACTGGAATTAAAACAAAACGTAAAAAGAGGATGCACAAAAATTAATTGAAACTATCATTCTGAATAAACATTATCAAAGCCAACCATGAACATATCAAATCATTTAAATATCAAATAAATGTATTTCAAATATGAGCAACAATATGGACACAATTGAAAATTCAAGGGAGCCAATGCAGTGATTTTAAAATAGCTATGCAGTCGGGTTCTGAAGGTTTGAGAGGCTTTTCCTGGTGAGATCAGAGAGCAGGGCATTAGAAAAATCTATTCTGCTTGAAATTAAAACAGGCTTTTACACCTCCAGGCTGGCATGAAAAATGGGTGGACTCTGGCATTGTTTTTAAGGTGATAAAATTCTGTTTTCATTATTTTTTTATGTTTGGAATAAAATTCAGCTTAGAGTCAAAGAGAACACCCAAGTTTCTCTCACAGTTTTATCATTTTTTAATTTTGATAAAATGATCTCTCTCTTGTCTTCAGAAGTGATAACTAAAACAAAAAAAAATCTCAGCTGGAATTCATCCCTCACAGCTAGATTACATTGTTAAGTCTGAAATATTTGCTTTGTATAAAAAAAGATTCTGTGGGCTGCCTGTGCACACTGTGATGAGTGGGATGAAGGTTTCTCCTCCATCAGTCTGAGCTTTTTCTTGAATGTGCATGACTTTGCTGCCGTAGTAACAGGATATAACATCTCCTCCTAACGCTTTGCCTAATATCCTCTAACACTATTGACCTACAGCTTGATGACAACAATTTCCAGACACTGTGTGTTAGTCCTCTTCTCTGTCCTTTGTTGTGCTGAAAATTCACACTGCTAGAGAACGAGTTCTGCTCAGTGAAGGAGAAACCAAAGCTGAGAGGAAGCATTAAAGGTTTGCCTGGTGACCTAATTATGAGAATTATGACTCATTTACATTTAATTGCTGTTTCAGAAAAAAAGTAATTGGTGACCTTCTGTCATGGCATTAGGTTTTTGAAGAGTCGGAGAAGTTTGGGGGAATAATGGTCATGATGAGAATTATATTGATGTGAACAAAAAAGATAAAACGAGTAAAAAATGTGAGAATGGTTTGATTAAAGACCAAAAATATAAAAGTAATTGGATTAGGAACCCATTTCAAAACTAACTGGTAATTAAAGTTTGCTATCAACAATTATTAAAGTAATAAAAATGCTTCCAACAAATTTGGGGAGATCTAGGTGATGAAAGCTAATTAAGATGATAAAATTAAACAATAAACAATTTATTTGAATTAGCTTAATTAAATGATTTTTATTGAAGAGCTGGGTTTGGCAATGGAACTTATTTCATTTATTATCACAGGTTAATGATTTGATTTTTTTTTACAGAAAGTAAACATTTTGAATTTCATTTTTATGATTTTACTTAACTTAAAAAAATGCATTCAAGGAGAATTTTGTTTAGTTTAAAGTGAACAAAGGCATAAAATTATGAATTCTCATTTTTAAATACAAATCCAACTAAAATAGACTCTGATTTTAGAAAAAATAAATTTTATCTCTCTGTCTTTTAATTCTAGAAGCTATAATAACAAGTTTGTCAATAAAATAATCAACAAAGACATGAAACGGGAATAATATCAATATTAATCTTTGATCAAGTCAATGTAAATAAAACAATTTTTTTTTTTTTTTTACCAATTTACCTTTTTTTTTAACCATATTTTTCTCATCAGGTTTGATAAGGCCACATTTACCCATCCAAATATTTAATCTCTCTTGGAGTCACAGGGATGCTGGAGCCTATCCCATTCACTGTCGGAGGAAAGGCGGGGTTCATCCTGAATATTTTGCCAATCCATCGCAGAGCAAACATCTAACCTTTTTGTGCCATATGTCCCTAATTTTACGATATACCAAAAAATCCAGGACTGTACTTACTTCAGCATCAGCTTGAGCACCAAAAAATAACATATAATTAGACATAATTTCAAGCATGACGAGGGTAAACTCAAGTTTGAAACAAAAGAAAATCGTTATAAATTGATAAAGTATCAAACTTCTTTAATTTTTGAAATCTTAAAGTACCTATATGGCAAACTCATTTTTCTCCTAGAAAATAAAGTGCCTTTTGCTCATAGATAGATGTGTGTGTTTGCATAAAGAAAAGATCATTTACAGGACCAGACTGTTTCACACTTCCTAAGACAAGGCAGGAGGCTCTAGCCCTTTTTACGTCAATATACGGTTAAGAAATGCGAAAGCATGCTCCAAGAAACCCCCTTAAGTGGCCGTGCAGATTCTAGTTAAAAAACTAATTGCTATAAGACAAAGAGTTGAGAAAACAACTTGATAGGAGTCTTCAGGGGCATCTTGGGGCAGCGTTTTCACACATATTTCATCTCACTTTGCTGGACAGTAGGTCTGCACCAATCTCAACCTCAGGCCACTGCGGCTGTCGAGTCGGAGCTTGTTAACGGACATAATATTCAGCAGGGGCTTCATGCTTCAAAGAGCCTCCCTTTCTCTCCAAAAGACTCTACTGGAGCCACCAAGAAATTAACGGCACAAGAGAGTTATAGAATTGATCAATTTCATTTTTTGCTCTGAGGAAAAAAAAAAAAAAAAAGCGACATCATCAGAGCTGGTGTGCAGAGAAAAAAGAAGTAACGGATAGTAGCAACGCTAGTAGGGTTTTATTGGCTATTCCCTGAAAAGTTATATAATTTCACTAAATAGAATACAGAATGGTGCTGTACCACACCGCCCGACTGTTTTATAGATTATTCACTCATCTGATGCCTATGGCAAACATTTTAATCTGTCTAAAAATGGGAGTGCTTGTTGCTGTCAGTGTAGTTCTGCAGTAGTCATCACCTCAGATAAAAAAAAAAGAAAAATCCTGCACCTAAAGGGCAGAAACAAGCTAAACAGAAACCGATAGAGCCTTGATGACACACATTACTTTCACAGAGTCATAAAGACGATGTGATCTTGTCAAAAAACATGATCGAAATTGCAGAGCTGTGCAGTGACCACACAAAAACCTACACATGCTGTCCCCAGAGGCTCCAAGGTTTATTCTATTTCATCTTATCTCAAGGAGGGGATGACGTGGATCCAGTCTAAGATCAATCATATCGCCTAGAATTGACCAATGATCTAATTTTTGATGTGCTGAGGGACAAAAGGGGAGGAGGGAAACATGGATTCTGCAAAATGCAATTTTATGATTCCCCCTGTCACGTCTAGTTGCTTTGTCAATTTGGTGCTAACGCTGCTGCCTTGGGGCGTCAGCTCAGAGACGTGAAGAGCGTGTAGATGCACCAGCCACGGTTGCCTTAACCACTGGAGCATGCAGGAGTCACATCTCTTTTGCAGCGTTATGTCTAAAAGGTTAAGCATGTGTAAGAAAACAATTCAAACAACTAAATTAGATTGTTAGAAATGAACAAAGGAGATGAAACTGCCTGAAGTGTTAGCAGAACTCCCAGAATCGGGGAAAGTCACAGGAAAGAAGAAGAAGTTGTCCGTAGCCTGCATCTTTCTGTGCAGGTGAATGTCTCGTAAGGGAACAGCCTGCATTGCATTGTGGGTATGAAGACACCCCATTTGAATTTTAATCAGCAGGTTTTATAAGTACTTATTGAATGTTTAGTGACAAATAAATACAAAAATGTATTAAAGTGATGTTCAATTTAAAGATATTGCATTAGTTAAGGAATGTTTTGCCATTGTTATCACAAAATCTTAGTAATAGGATATTTTTGGTGTCATTTAAGCTGTTGAACAATCTCTCTACTGTTCATCTTTTGAGGTCTTTTTGCAATTTCTTTTTTTTTTTTTTGCAGTGCATTTTGTCCTGATTGGCTGTAGACCTTGTCAATCAATCGTCTCTCCTGGGAAAAACGAGTTTAGTTTTTAATCTCTTTTAATCTTGTTTTCATTCTATTGTAGTTTTCTATCAAGGTTTAAACTTTGAGAGTTCAAAGTGTGAAAAAAGTTCATGTCTGGCTGAGAAAAGTGCAAAGAGCGTGTAGTGAA
>NC_050521.1:18945417-18945612 GCF_002922805.2 Oryzias melastigma
ACATTCCCTGCGTAACACATTACATAGACTACAACGACCCCTGTTGGCAGGAGCCAGAAACTGCAGATACATTTTATCACATCTCCCCCTTTTAGTATCTCTTCCAGAGGGGTTTACTTTTACAGGTTAGCTTCACATTCAGTAACATATTTTCCAGAATAGAATTAAACATAACTGGTAACCAAACCTTGAATT
>NC_050521.1:18945718-18959112 GCF_002922805.2 Oryzias melastigma
CAGACTGGCGACCTGTCCAGGGTGTACCCCGCCTTCGCCCTTCAGTAGCCGGGATAGGCTCCGGCACCCCCGCAACCCCGAAAGGGATTAAGCGGTCAAGAAAATGGATGGATGGATATATATATATATTGTTTCACCTTTTGCAAGTATTTTTTTAGAACGTAAATGCTGCGATAAAAGAGTTGTTTTGTAAAACACCAAACAACTCCTGCTACAGTTTTAGGCAACATAAGCTGGGATTTTTTGCAAACTTTAAATATTTAGGGAACCTATAGTCTGAATTGTTAAGTCTGCGAGAGTTCTGTTTTGCTTAGTGTTTTTCTGTATATTGCTTAATGTATTCATATGTATTTCTTAGTGTATTTCACCGGTGTGAGACCTTGTAAAAACTACTGCTGAATTAAAAAAAATTGGGTTTTGTCTTCCTTGCAAGTGAACCCTGGTGTGGTTTGCCACAGTGACGGTTCAAACCGAAGATACTGCGTTTTAAGTATACAAAAGCTCACTCTGATAATTAGAAGAGGTTCAAATCACAAAGTAAGAATATATCTTGTTCGTATAGAGTGGATTCCAGATTATGTAAATTGAATTTTAAGTTTCAAAAAGTTACAATTATTTGTTTTTCAATTAAACTTGTGTCTTGGGATTGATTGGATCAATCTCAGACACCTCTGATAATTAGTTTGCCAGGTGAGCTTAATTAAAGGAAAAAAAAAAACTAATAAAGAAGGACAGTTTAGATTATTAAGCAGACCAACATTTATGAGTAATATTGGAAGCAAAAATTATATCTCCGCTGAAAAGTGTGAAATAGATAAATGCCTTACACAAGAATTAAAACCTTGGATATTTTACAAAAATATACAACTATTTAAGAGATTTGTGGTGCGTGCAAGGATAGATAAAGGCAGAATGGGGAAGATTTCTGCCAGACAAATACATCAAATTAAGAGAGCAGCTGCTAAAATACAAAAAACTGCTGGTGTCTCTGGAGAAGCACAAAGCGTGCAGTTATAGGTAAACCTTCTTTCGGCCACTGCTGCAGTGAAGCAAGACATACATGAAGACTTATTTTCAAACCTTCTTGTTCTGTGATGAGCCGTGCAACCCTGGATGGTCCAGATGGATGGAGTAGTGGGTGGTTGGTGGATGGCCACCATGTCCCAACATTTTGATCCATTTTAAGGCTTTTATATTTGAAAATAAACCTGACTGTCATTTGTATTGAGGATTTAGAAAATCATAGAAAAATATAATTAGCATAATTATTTGGAAGGTATTATAGTTTGCTCATGTGAAGAAGTAACAGCAGTTGTCATTATGTGATATTCAGTGAACGAGGGGGATTAAACATTTTTCTTTTTTTTTTTTTCTTCCTGCTGGTCAAATCTTGTTTCAGGCAATACTGCATATTAATAGAGCAGCTGTTGTAACTGCATGACATTTCCAGGCAGTTTGGTCCACTCAATGTGAAAGGCAAGCCAAGTGAAGGTGTGAAGTTTTTTAGCTTCCCCTGCCCATTTGAATGGGGTCCACAGGATTACCAGTGTGTGAAAGCACCGGTTTCTTCGATGAAATCAAAAGTGTTACTGGAAAAAAAAACTGTAATAAGTTCCACTGTAGTATTACGGTAAGAGAAACATTTTTTTTTTTTGGTCACAATTTTTTTTTGTTTTTTGGCAGTTATTCTTATATGTCTGGAAAGGCAAGTTTGGACAATAGAAGGAATATCGCACTGTAAGAAATTACAGTTTGATAGAAAACAAAACTCAAGGTGCAAACAAGAACAAAAAGATCAAACTATCAGTCAACTGCTTCAATTTATCCATGTCACAAACACAGTACATCTGCTGCTATCATAAATATTTAAGTAGCATGTTAAAGCTGTATAATCAATACCTCACAAGCCCCAAAATACACTTTATTATTAAAAGTATAGGCTCACCCATCTAAATGATCAGAATCACATCACCAAATGCAATGCAAAACGTAGCATGCCGCCACTGGACTCTAGAGCTGTAGAAACTCCTTCTCTGGAGTGAAGAATCACGCTTTTCCATCTGGAAATCTGATGGACCAGTCTGGGATGGGAGGTTGCAGGAGAACGGTACATTTTGGACTGCGATGTGTGGAATTTGGTGGAGGAAAAATGATGGTGTGGGCTCGTTTTTCAGGAGTTGGACTTTGCCTCTTAGTTCCAATGAAAGTGACTTTGAATGCTTCAGGATACCAAAACATTCTGGACAATTCCATTCTCCCAACCTTGTAGGAACAGTTTGGAGCGGCCCCCTTCATCTTCCAACATGCACCAGAGCACAAAGCAAAGTCCGAGACATGGAGGACAGTCAGGTGTCAATGAACTTCCACAGAGTCCTGACCTGAACCCCATAGAACACCTTTGGGATGAATTAGAGTAGAGACAGAGTCAGTGTGTGACCTGACCAATGCGCTTTTAGAAAGAATGGTCAAAATTCCTACAAACACACTCCTCAAACTTATGGACAGCCTTCCTAAAAGAGTTGAAGCTATAATAGCTGCAAAAGGTGGACCAACATCGTATTGAACTTCATGGGTTAGGAATGGGATGGAACTTCAGGTAATATGTGAGTCAAGGCAGGTAAGTCAATACTTTTGGGAATATAGTTTATTAAGAGTATTTCATGCTTCATATTATGTTTACACAATAGTGAAATATTTAATTTTGCCTGACTTTAAATAAAATATAGTGGCGGAAAAACCACAAGGATAATTGCCCAGAACTCCTTGATCAAGGATAGGAAAACAATTTATTGGGTTTTATGTGGGTATTTTTTTCCCTTTTCTTCTGATATTTAATACTGTATCAAATTCCTTAGAGCTGTGTTTGCCCTTAGATTTTGCCTTAAATATTAAGATTTTGCAGGATTTATTTCAGGATCTTTATTAGAAATGTGTTTTAAGGCGTAACAATTAACTTAAAACAGTGTTCTTACTGTCTCAAATAAAGTCCTATAAGCCTTTGGTTTTCATTAAACTGTAAAATCTCATAAATGCATTCATTTTTCTCTTTTTTATTATTCTCCTAATGTTAGACTTCTTAAATATGACAGAATGTTGAAAATAGGGATTTTGATTTTTAATAGAAGTTAAGACTAGTCACAGAACTTTTAAGGTGGTGACTGCTGAGTTTTTAGACCATTTTCCTGCTATATGTTTTATTTACAAAATAAGGCGACATCATTTCAGAGCTTCATGACACAAATGGAGGGGAAAAAAGAATCATTTAATGCTGCATATTTTTTGGCAAACATGCAGAAAGTTTTTGATTGACAGACATTAATCTAATGTGGTAAATCCATCCCATTCCTGGACAGAAAGTAATAGCCAAGCCTGCATATCTTATGTTGCTCCTTACTTAATTTGTGAGGGGAATAGAAGGGGCTGCTCTTCATGGCCACAGCCTATTAACGTGATAAAGATGGTTAGTGCGATAGTCTAAACCGGCAGCACCGCCGCGTCCAACTTCCAGGTTTTAATGTGGCAAAGTGCCTACATTGGATTCAGCAGCGGTCACAGAACAGGCTTCCGTTTAAAGCTGCTGGTGACACTTTAACCTTGTTTTGAACTTTCCAGATTGACGTTTCCTCCCCTCTGAGCGCTCCTGTTGGCGGCAGCTCAACAAAACACGGCGGAAGAGTTCAGCTCAGAGGAGAAATAACCTGCTTGGAAATGGCAAAAGAGGAAAGTCAACCTTCACCCTCCCTGTGCTTGGTGGAGGTGTCAGTGGCCTTGACAACAGCATTACATGCTCAGGCAAGATATACGACCCTCACTTCTCCACCTCCTCAAACACACAGCAACAGTTCCTCAATGCAAAGGCTCATCGTTACATAGGTTTCTAAAAGCCCTTGGAGAATTAAATCATAGGAGGACTGGAAGTAAACGTAGTGCTGTTTACTTATATTGATTGATAGGATCCTACACACACAGAATTATTGCCAACGCTCAAACAGATGATCCAAGTCAACATATAAGATGATATCGTCCACGTTTTGTGTAATAGGATCACTGCCAGTGAGACTGACTGTAAACGGACTGCTGGTTGATTGCAGAGTGTAGCCGCTCTTCCCATGGAAGAGTATTTGTGCGGCAGCAGGAGGGGCATCACATTCCCAGAGGGGAAAGGAAAGCTTAGCTATGCCCACAGACTGCAGCCCTCTGGGAGGCACAGACGCTGGGGAAGCTCCCGGGGGAGGGCATGCGCAGGGGTCGCATCCCCCGCAGACATTGTTTTGTTCCACTTCTGTTTCGGCGACACTTGTACATCAGCGTTGATCTTTTGCTGCAACGCTTCCCAAAATGAGTGACGCAGGGACGTTGGGTCTACATGCTGATTGCTCGCTCGTCTGAGATGGTGACATTTCAGTTGCTAATTATTATTCCTCCTCATGCACTGTTCCATGACGGGTTATAGGCATGTGATAGCCCTGCAAATTTACCAGTTAAAAGGACCATAAAAAAATTATATATATATATAGGATTAAAAAAAGTAAGGCTGGATGGACAAATACACAAACATAAATAGAAAAAAATGCAGCCTCAACTAGGATTAGGCACAGAAATTCAGTTAAGTGGGAACGTTACGACTTCCGCGGTTCTACCAGAACCGAAAGAAATTGCTGTAATTGGTTCCTCATTTCGGTGCTTAGTTTCAGTGAAAGTCCATTGGTCTTAGGATATGTCACCCGCTTCTACTCTGTTCAAAACTTTGAAGCTTTAGACCCTCCTGTTGCCTTTCCTGTGATAGTGGGCGGGCTCAAATAAGACCGGTGACGGGGTGATCGCTCTTCCAAAATGCTAAAGTCGAAGCCCTTTTGCAGCAAAAACAGAAAATCCAGCGGCATATAACAACTGTAGCAAAATTATCTTGCGTGGAAGAAGTAACAACTCAAAATCAATGCACGGGATTTAATTAAAGGTTGAAAATTGTACGATCTTTCGCTGCCTGTAGGGAGAAAAATGTCAAGTCACACCTGCGGCTAGCATATCCTCTGGGCTAGCATGAACATTTTGGGTCTTGAAGAACCTGTTGAGGAAGATCCTAGGCCCGAAATATCAGCTGATGGAGATGATTGTGACAGCAGCAGCAGTTATTCTACTCTGGGTGAGTAACAAATTCCAATCAATGGTCAAGTAAACATGTTGCTAAATTAGTGCATGTACTGGATCGGTCACTCCAATTTTCAACTAACGTTCCTAAAACATCATCGCATACACGATATTTTTACTTTGATGTAAATAGTTAGGGTTGCACTGACTTAAAGGGACATGAAAAACAAGGGGAAAGGAAAAAGCTTCAGGTACTCTGCACCCGTTTGTCGCTGTTCTGCTTTGGATTTGGGAAGAAGTAGGCATTACTTTTACTAATGAAGAACAAAAATCTGCACCGAATAGGAACCATAACAAAAGAACCACCATAGAATCAGTGCCCAACCCTTACCTCAACAGGATACAAACCTGCGTGTGCCTGTCCCAAGCGCAGTAGATGCAGAGGGCGGTGTCAGGAAGAGCATTCAATGCATATATATCTGGATAGATGAACTTATATAATGATAACACATTTTTTTTTGTTCATTTTGGGACTCAGAGGGATATGACACTCCAAGTGCTCAGCACCAAGACTTGCCCCCCACTGATATACTACCTGAACCCAAAGTGGAGCTGGCTAAATCCAGGCCTGAATTGTTTTAACACTGACTCAGGATTTCTACTTGAACTTGAGGAGTGGATCTAAAAAAGGCTTTTTGTCACTGTTCAACTAAACAAATGAATGTGTTATCATCGGCCCATTGTATTTTCACATCTATTTATCGCAATTTTTCACATTTTATTTCCACCCTCTTTTTTATTTAAATCCAAAAGTTCCTCCTGGTTTATCAGATTGTGGGGAAATGTGCAGGGGAATTAGTTTTTCTTTATCGTTAACAAGACAGTGATCAAGCTCACAGCTCAATAAAAAAAAACCTGTGGAGAAAATTCAGACAGTGCCAGTGGTAAAATTTCCCTACAAACTTCTAATTTTCTGGCTGTTGCTGATCTTGTCAGCCATGCAAGCAATGAAAATTTACAAAGAGAACGGCTCTCTTCTTTAGGAATCATCTGAACTCATAGCTGGGAAAGAGTCAGATGTTTTCTGGCTGTAAAAATATTACTCGTTTGGCTTGAATGTTGGTTTGGAACCATCTCTGTTGGATGAGATCACTATTGGGCCAGGAGGTCTTCACACTGCTTGTAGTGCTCCTGAGCCAACATCTCCTGCATTCATCAGTTCAATGAGCCAGAATTTCACAGTCTGAATTCTGTACTTATTATCCGCCTTCAGAATGTACCTGTTTCACCCACTGTAGCAGTCTGACCACAGGAAATCACTCTATTGCACCACACAGCCCCCACTGGGACACATCCACTTCTTTCAAGCGCATGAGTTTTTTTTTTTTCTTCCCTCAACTTCAAAGGATAATTTGAAATTCAAATTCTGCACACATATTTCACAGCACGCACTAAAGTGCTCACTTCGACATATTCTATTCAAAATGACTAACTACAGAAAGGATGTTTATTTAATATCTTCAGATACCTTATTTAGGTGTGGTGAGAGGTGTGCAGAACAAATTCCGTACATGCGGGCTCGCTGACACTTTCATCCATTATCTCCCACACAGCAGCTTTGGGTTGGTGCTGATATATGGAGCATTAGGAAGAATTCTCTCAGATCTTCAGGATTAGGATTAGTGACACAATGAAGACAAGGAGGGACAATTTACTCCTTCTAAAGAAGAGGGTTAATGCTCCATCCCTTTAGAGGCTGTTTATGTAATTCCATTGTCAGCTGGCTGTCACGTGAGTTTATTTCTAACTGTGGCAGTGGAACGTCAGCACTTGATTGATTTGCATTTTATAAGGTGAAATCAGGAATGGCAGACGAGGATTCTGGTCTTGAGATGCATTCTTGCTGTTTGCAGGATCTAACTCACCTTCTTGATTTGAATCAGGCTGTAGTATCTTAAAGTGTAGATGTACACTAACTGGCAACTTTACAAGGTACATCTTGCTAGGACCAGGTTGGACCTCCTTTTGCCTTCATAACTGCCACAATCCTCGGTGGTATAGATTCAACAATGTACTTGAAACATTCCTCAGAGTGTTTCATCTATTGACATAAATGTCATTATGCAATTGCTACAGATTTGTCGGCTGTACATCCATGATGCAAATCTCCTGTTCCACCACATCTCAAAGGTGCTCTATTGGGTTGAGATCTAGTGACTGTAAAGGCCATTTGAGTACCGTGAACTCATCGTCATGTTCTAGAAACCAGTCTGATATACTTCCAGCTTCATGACATGGTGCCTTATCCTGCTGGAAGTAACCATCAGAGGATGGTACGCTGTGGTCATAAAGGGATGGACATGGTCAGCAGCAATACTTAGGTAGGCTGTAGTGTTGTCCATCCATCTGTCTTCTTCCACTCATCCGGGGCTGGGTCGCGGGGGCAGCAGTGAAAGCAGAGATGCCCAGACTTCCCTCTCCCTGGCCACTTCCTCCGGCTCTTCTGGGGAGACCATGAGGCGTTCCCAGGCCAGATGCAGTCTCTCCTACGTGTCCTGGGTCTTCCCTGAGGCCTCCGCCCAGTGGGACATGCATGGAACACCTCTCCAGGGAGGTGTTCAGGAGGCATTCATATCAGGTGCCTGATCCACCTCAACTGGGTCCTCTCAATGTGGAGGAGAAGCGGCTCTACTCCGATCTCTCTCCGAGTGACCTAACTTCTCACCCTATCTCTAAGGGACTGCACAGCCACCCTCTGGGGAAAACTCATTTCAGCGCTTGTAGTGCTGTGTCCATGATCAATTGGTACCAATACAAAATACCAAATATCTCCCACACCACGACCCCCAGTCTGAATAGTTGATGTAAAGCATGAAAGATCCATGCTTTAATGTTGTTGGTGGCAAATCCTGACACTGCCGTCCGAATGTCACAGCAGAAATAGAGACTTGTCAAACTAGACATTTTTTCCAATCTTCTGTTCCATTTTTTCCATTCTGCTCCATTTTGGTAAGCCTGTGTGAATTGTAGTCTCAGTTTCTTGTTCTTAGTGGACAGGAGTGACACCAGATGTGGTGTTCACTGCTGTAGCCCATCTGCTTCAAGGTTGGAGATGTTGTGCATTCAGAGGTGCTCTTCTGCAGACCTCGGTTTTAACCAGTGGTTATTTGAGTTACTGTTACCTGTCTAGGAGCTTGAACCAGTCTGAGCATTCATCTGGGATCAACAAAACATTTGGAATATTTCCTCTTTTTCGGACCCTTCTCTGAAAACAGTAGAGATGGTTGCGGGTGAAAATCCCAGTAGATGAGCAGTTTCTGAAATACTCAGACCAGCCCATCTGGCACCAAAAACCATGTCATGTTCAAAGTCACTTCAATCACATTTCTTCCTCGTTGTGATGCTCAGGTTAAACTGCAGCAGATTTTCTTAAACATATCCACATGCATAAATTGAGTTTCTGCCATGTGATTGGCTGAATAGAAGTTCAGGTTAAGTAGTTGGACAGGTGTGTCTAATATAATGGCCAGTAAGTGTAGTTTTCCTGATATTTAGTCAGATATTTGTCTATAAAGTATCTGCTAGTGATGGTCCTTTGGGCTCAGAATGACAAAAGGATGTTGTAAACTTGGACATCTTTATTGGTTTGTTTTGCTTTCACACTGGGAGGACCAAACTGCTGGAAAACGTCATGCCGTTACAACAACTGCTTGTTGAGCTCTGAGCAGAAGGAAAAACAAGACTTGAAGAAGAAACCTCTCGTCCTCTGACTGTCAGATATTGATGAGCACCATCACTTCCTCACCATGCCATCTTCACAGAGGAGACATTCACAGACTTTTTTGTGATTTATGGTTCTTCTGAGTTGCAAAGTGAAATTTCATTTTTTTTTTTTTTTTTTAGATGTGTTCTGTGTGAATCTACAGAACTACCAAACTGTTTTGGATAAAAGCAACCGCATCAGTGCACTGCAACAATCTGTACCACCCCTGTGCCGCCTTGAGATGTAGTAACAAAGGTGTTAGGGAGTGGAAATTGGATCAGTCTGAAAAGGTGCGGTGCCATCGCGGGACAAATACATGAGTTTCTATTACAGTTCAGTTTGAAACAGGCTGATGAATATTTTAAAACAAGCCAAACTTTGTGTCAGAAAATATTTAAGCTTAAAGCGGCTTTGCCTCATCATTGGCTGTGATAAAGAGTTTCTGTACAGCCACAGAAAGAAGAAAAATCTGCTGGGAAATAGACCAGGTCCCACAAAATAAGAACAATTTTTTTTTTCGTGTGTCTGTGCTCAGAGTTTCTGCTGTTTAGAACTGGCTTTAAAAAGATTACTTTCTGCCCTCTTTTTATCCTTTTACTTAAATTCTTGTTAACTATATTTAACATAATTTTTTACATGATCCATCTGAAAGATCCTCTGAAGAGTGACAGACAATCTAAAAGTCTTAGTGACTGTGTAGCATTAAAATGTGTCTTAATATATATATATATGTATATATATATATATACACAAATAAAACAAAATTATAATTAAAATACAAGCATCAACCCTTTTTAAATTGGAGTTTTAGCTCCAGTGTTGACATTCTTTGAATTACTTTTTAATCGTTTACAGAATTAAAATAATTCTAGTGGATTGGGAAAAAGAGCTGCTGTAGCCACCCAATGATTGGCAGAAAGTTTTAAGAACATTAGAAAACGCCAATATAGCGCTCATTTAACGTTTGAAAGCATTCAGGTTTTTGCTGTTTCTTGTGTTCTCTTTCGGTCATGAGTCTATATTGAAAATCCCTGCAAACGTTCCTTGCCATCCTTCTGCGATTCATGCAAGCTAGTGACACGCTAACTGTCTACAACATGCATGTGCCGCTCAGTGAAATTGAGGCTTTTGTGTTCAATCTAGGTGACGTCTTAAACAGTTAAAAGAGAAACAACGGAATCTTACGGAAAACAATTGAACTAAGTTGTTTGATATACTAATTTAAATTTAGGATATGTAAAGAAAGTGGTTTATAACCACGTCAAACCAATGTTAAAACTGTGTTCTGAATGAATCTTCTCACCAAAAAGGCTCAAAGCTTCACCTAAATTGGACTTTCAAACAAACAACAAGAGGCGGCTGAAGTGTTGCTCTCAGTAGTGTAGCCAAATAAAGGGTTGTTACTGGCCAAGCGAGACACATTTAAGGTTATCTCCAACATTAACTGAATCAATTAAAAAAAAAAAATCTAACATTTTTAAAGCTGCACACCAAAATTCCTAAAGAAGAGAAGTGAAAAACATACAAAAAATGGCCTTGAAACAAAACTCGGTCAATGACAGATGCCTAAAATAAACTTAAATAAAATGAAAGCTAAAATAAATGACTGAAATTTAAAAAAGAAATAACTGACTGCAGTTCAGAGTGTTAGGACAAATCCAAATTCTGACCCCTACGGCTTCTCCCTTCCCCTCCAATTTGAAGCTGTAGCACTCTCTGAACTTGTTTTTTTAATGGGTAGTGGGACTTCAGTTCTGTATTCCTCCAACAGTTGGTGATCTGCGTAGCGCTGTGCTGTAGAGGAAAAACACATTTCTCCATGCAAGTGTGCTCTGATGCACAGAAGTTTACATTTAAATGTAACTAGTGTTTTTGCATGACTTTTTAAAGTTTTAACACCAATATTCTTGTGTTTTCCAACCTCTGGAAGCTACACCAAACAAATGTGACCATTTTCAAGGGTTAGTAATGTCAGAATTTGAAGACACTTTTTTTTCCCACAAGTCTGCTTGGAGGGGTACATATGTAAGGGTAGAAAGAAGCCGTAGGTGAAGAGGAAGAAATCGGATTTGGTACTAGAATAGAGGATGAGCTTCTCTTTCATTCAGCTGGTGGTGAAGACACAAACTCATTCTGTGGCAGATTCAAGTTTACCTTTGAACATAATAAACTATACTAAGGAGACACAAAACATTTTTCTTAGTTATTAATCTTAATAGTAAATATAACACAAAATGTGTTTCCTTCTGATATAAAAGGAATCTTAAAAAAAGGCAAAACAGTCACAAATCTCTTCTGCATAGAAATAAGTTCAATTAAAAAAAAACCTCAGCATGATTATTCTTGATGAATAAACCATCAAATATGAACTTGAACTCATGATAAAAAATAATCTCAATGGCATTCATCAATCTTCATTTCTGTTGCTAGAGGCAACAAATGTTACTCTGCTTATATTTATTTTCATCATGGTCAAAAGGTTCATTAAAGCACATTCTAATTATATTTCAAATTAAATCTCAACATTTTACAATTTAATAAAGACATATGCATCATTTTCAATTTTGAATTTCCCATCAATTTCAGTAAATAAAGTATTTGACTTGGTCATTCTTGCTCAACTTAATACAAACGATTCTTTCCAGAGGTGCAAATAGGACAGACTATCTGTTCACTCTTTTGACATAATATATTAAAAAAAAAATGAAAGAGACAAATTGTCCTTCCAGTTTAAAACTTGAATTTCTGCCTGAAGCCATAACAACACATTTAAGATTTCCAAGAAATTCAAAGAAGTGATTGGCACTGATTGTTGCTGGTGGCATTAATGTGTTCACAAGTAAATTATTAGAAAGCTTGGAGGACTAACAGAGGAGAATCCCATCCAAGTGTTTGCAGATAAAACTGGGGGATGTGTCGAAATGAAAAAAATAGCCCGAGGATAACCCCTGCGACCTAAATCAGTGACCATCTGTCAGGCACTGACCACGGACCAAGCGGCTACAACCAGCTGTAGGACGGAATGCCGGTTTATTCTAATCAAAGCTTGGAATGTGACACAAATCTAGCATTACTCGTTTATTTAAACTGCGTAAGCCAACATAATATGCTGGACCATGAGTCAGGCGCATGCAGGGAGACAAACAGCACAGAGGAGATCCCAGAGGTGCTGCCGGTGATTCATCAGAGCTGCCCTACTGCAGTCCTCATAACAGAAATTAATGGTGCTTCATAATTGTGTTTTTCTGTGTGCTTCTGGTCCCTTCTGACACTGCACACCACTTTAAATGTTTCATGGAACTAATCGAAAGGCTGATAAAACAGGAAGAGTGCAGTTGGAAAGTGCATTTAATGCATGTCGCGTTTAAAGACCCACTCCAGTGAAGGTGCTGTTTTTGATGTTTTTAACATGTTTTTGTGCCATTCTTCTCTTGATGGAGAACATGTATTAAGAATTTAAGATTGAAATTGCACTTCTTAGTATTTTTTAATTCAAATCATGAATCAGGAGCAAAGGGAAAAACAATGCTGCTTGAGAAACAGTTTCCTTCCAAAGAACTGCTGCCACTCTGCAGAAATTGTCTTAGAAAATTACATAATTTTTTTCAATTTTGGCTAATTAGCTAAATTTTGATTTAATAAGCAACAGGATCTTAATGATTTGATGTACATTTATTTATGAATTTTTCTTACAACGCTAAAAATCCCTGGTTTTAAAATTGCATTTAAATGCATAAACAATATTTAACAGAAATAGACTTTTTTTGTGCTGATGTTCTTAAAATTATTCAAAATAAAATGAATTTGCATGCAAGTAATCTGGCTAAGTAAATGGTAGTGATCCTCTGTAAAGTAAGACTACCGTCACATAACCCAAAATGCCACCTCTTAAATGCAAGCTTTTTAGCAACTTTAGCAGGTGGAGCGTGGTAGCATTTGTAATCAAGAGGCGGCAGTCGCGTTTTTGGTTGCAGATGATCAAGAAAAAGTGAATAGTTACGGCAATCGGACGATTTCTTGACATTGGTCTGTGGTTGCACAGGCCCATTATGAGGTTGCATGGTGGAAGTCCAATGACAGCTTGGCGGCAGCAGCCCAATAGTTGACTGATCGAAGGGTCTCCAAGTTCCCCAAAAATCATGTGATGATTAGGCAATTTCAGATTGCCACCCGTCCAGCCACCGCCTCGCCGTCCCACTGCCACTGTGCGATTATTACAAGTCATACAGTAGCAAAGCGAGCACTCGACCTGGACTGTTGACATGGGTCAATCTGGTGATCCCTGGCACTATGGGTCCTGCACATAAATTGGGAGACAACATGGATGCTGAACAAAGCTCATCATGGCAATGATAGCACCACAGCTACTCCGAGACCTACGTATTTACCAATTGCAACTGATTATGAGAAGAATACGAAGAAGACAGAACGTTCTAGTTGCATTACTACTCATAGTTGAAGAGCAACATGCATAAGAAGAAGTTGTTGGATCATGTCGTGGTCGCGGGACAGAGTATTAATAGTACAGTGTTCAAACTCTGAG
>NC_050521.1:18959189-18967959 GCF_002922805.2 Oryzias melastigma
AACTATAACTAATTACTTTTTTGAAGTGAGATGCCCAACACTGCTTATTATATACCCCAGGACGTCTGGTGGCAAGTGGCCGCCGTCAGGAGATGTCCAATCAGAGCTGCTGCCAGCCAGCGATCTGGGTGCCACCGCCCACTTTCGTAAATGTGTCATACCCGCCTGACTGACTGTCGCCATCTACATTCATGACTACACCAACGAATCTTGAAGATTCTGCCAATACCTCTCCATTGAGAAGGACCGGCAAGATGGTCAAAGTGGAATTTATGTATCTTTACCAGAAAAATCCCAGCCCTAAACATAACCCTAACTGGTTCTGGTGTTTTTCTAGGGCAAGAGGATGACCTTTATTCAAACTTCGGTCAGGGACTCTGGCGCCATCTTGGGGCCATGTTGTTGTCTGTGGCCAGGTCCTCTTGTCCCCATCGCGCAGTAGCAGTTGTATTTGTGACGGTATCATAAACAAACAGCCTTCCTACAAACTACTCCCATGTTAACAATAGGTAGGCAAAGCAGCAGTAATGAGGCAAAAAGACGTTTTCTTAGCTTAACTGTGTTCTTCCATGAACAGCTGGAGGACGATAGCTGTGTGTCAGACTGTTTAATGCACAGCCAAGAGAGATCACATGTCTCCTGTTGCAGTTTCTCTGCACTGGCTTGGAAAATTTAGATTTAAAATCCTCCACATTCCCACATAAAGCCCTTAATGGGATAGCTTCATCCTTCCTCAAAGAACATTTGGTTTCTTTAAACTCCACGGGAACTCTTCACAGAACTTTACTTGTGGCTCCCAGAACCTCCAGGGCTGTGGAGGCACATCGTGTAGCCTTGAGGGGTCTTTTCTCTGGAGATGACTCCCAGTTTGGGCATGGAATGTAGACACTGTGATTTAGGACTGAGTATAAAACATTTTGCATATTTTTGCGGTTATATATAGTTTTTTTTTTTAACATATTATAGTTCTCTGAAACACTGTGGGCTACATTTCTGATTGAAAAGTGCTACCTGGAAAAGTTGAGCTGAGTGGATTTGACTCAAAGAAGTGAATATTGACTGTAATGTGTGTTTAATGGGCTTATAGCATTCAAGGTGGGTTCCCTTTGGGGTTAAAGATTGTTCAGACAGCCAGTGCGTGAGCGTCTGTGATTCTTGTCAAATAACCTTTTCACCCTGACATAAAAATCAAAGCACGCTAATGATGCAAATACTGGCAGCTTCATTTAAAGCACATTGATCAAATGGAGCTATAAGTGCCTCAGAAAGGTAGCAGGTTCTTCAGTAGACACAAAAAGGTTTCAGCTTTTGTGTCTCGTTTCTGGATTTTAACTGTCATAATACACAAAAGCAAATGTTTTCCTTCCCAACCTGCGTTTTGTTTGACCAAGTGACGTCTATAAAATCAAATAGTTTAGCGAAGCACATTTGCTCAATTACCTCACAAGCGTTAGATTCATAAAATGACTTGCTTGACTGCCCATTTTCTTCACAAACACTCCACTGGAGTTAAGACTCAGGTTGTAATTTGCAAAACATGCTGTCAGATAATAACGGAGATGGGACGGCTATTAAATTATTTATCTTCCAAAGGTTGTTTCCCAACCACTTTCAAAGCTCACTTAAGGCTCTAAGTGTGGCTTACTTTAAAGTGGTTTTCTAATGACACTCACTTCACACTGAAAAGTTATTTATATGGGTCATAAGTTTAAGGGATAATGGGGTACACGGGTAAATAATTCAGATGTTTTTAAACACCCACACAGCGGTCATTATTCTTTTATTTAGTGTACTCATTACCATTTCAGTCGGTTTCTTTCGCCTCCAGCCATTCATATCTGATCCAACAAATGTTTCCTTTTGCTTTAAAACCTGGACCACCTCATATTTAATTTTAGTGTTTAAGAAGGGAGATAGATAGAAAAATATTTCAGAATAAAATCAGACTTTATTTTGATATCTTAAATGCATTTTTTTAGTCTCTCATGCTTCTAAGAAAACTATAAATGATTGTTTCCAGAAAACCTTTAAATTGTGATGACTCTTTAGATGATGCAACAAGTCTAGATGAGTTAAATGGATAAATGTATGCAATAAGACAACAAACGTTCAAGTTTTTAATGTGAACAAAGTAAGTGATTTTATGTCAGTGGAAAAAAAAACAACTTTTGATTGAAAGAAATAAAATGTAATGAAAGTGCAGAGAAAATTTGGGTCTCTGCCACAACTGAAGATGGAACTCAAAAGGAACAGGAAGGGGTTTCTAACCCACTGTTACTAATTTGTGTTTTTAAAAAAGCTTTTTTTCTAATGCTTTTTTTGTGAGACTGACACTATGCCCAAATCCCCACCCTACATAATCCCTAATTATTAAAAACCTACATAGTCACAGGCATTCCTTACCAAGAAAGAGGGTCTATGGGCAGGGATAACCAGCTTAGTTTAGTCTGAAAAAAAATTGTCCCTTTCTAACCTTGGAATTTGGTTAAAATGTTTTAACATTTGAGTGTTTAGTGTTTATCAGCACACTTTACAATTATTTAAATAAATACACATCATTCCAGTATTGCTGTGCCTGAAACCAACCACTGTTTCCTTCTTCCCAAACAGGTTGTAGTTGTTGCAGAGACCCCCCCCCCCATGCTGATTGACACCACAAGGTCAGCTGGTCCAATCAGCTGACACCCATCAGCTGGTGACAATTTAAAAGGCAACCTGCAGACAAGAGAAAAAAAAAATTAAAAAAAGAACACACACACATATGTCCACCAACACATACCTTGAGGGTCATGCTGACAAGGAGTTTCAGTAAAAGGCTACACAGATTTGTGGAAGAGGGGGACACACTTCATGTAGAAATAAAGGTAGGACCAGTAATCTGTTTTTCTTGATGGACAACATTGAATGAACCACCAGTTAAAGTTTGATAAGAAATATTCATTTAATTTAGGTATGTGAAGTTTGACCCATCCCCTGTGCAAGTGGTGAGTTGCAGACACAGCTGTTTATGATTTTTTTTTTTTAAAGCTGGAAATAAATTGAGGCTTCAAACGGTTGAAAAAAAAATAGAGAAAATCCAAATTGCACACCACTCCTCTTTTGTTTAGAATTATAAATAGTTAAGCAAACATAAAGAATCCTTCATCTTTTGCCCTGTGTGTCTGTGTGAGTGCAGTGCTCTTTAGAAATGAAACATGGGCAGCAGAGTGCATGCTGCCAATTGAATAATGAAAAATATTTTCCTTTTTGCTCTTTAAGTTGTAAATCCGACCCCAGAGGAGTCGGTGCTAAACCAGCCTTGAACCTCACTGGACATCACTAGCCAATGAAATCAGAACTAAAAAAGTCTTTTAGAGGATGTGAAAGTGTTCCTCCCCTATACTTTTATTGTACTTACAAGGCCATAAAACAACTCATTTTGAGGCGAGCAGTAACAGTTGAGGGCCGCTGAAGTGCTGGCTGCCCACCAAACTTTTCTCACAATGCAGGGTGATATGAAAAGGGGCGGGGGTGCTCTTCTCCACAGCCATTGACTGACATGCTTCTTCTATCAGGGCTTTGATTGCGACCAGTAACACTGCTATGGTTGGATGGATTAACGATGCCATCTCAGCCCATCGTCTAATCCTGTTTATATTAAATAAACCTGCTCCTCGGAGGGTTTGACATTATGGATATGTAGCTGTGAAAACCAATCCATCACCCGTTTCAAAGAAATATATCAATCCACTTACAGGGAACAGCCTCCAGGTCAGCTGAGTGCAGGCTCCGCATACTAACCACCGCTCGCAGATAGAGCACACAGCAATCATTTCTAAAGTGAATAAAAAAATCATTTGCAGTCTGATCGTCGTGTAATCGTGTATAGATTTAATAAAAAATAACTTGATATGTTTGATGTTCTGAGAGGAGTGCTGCCTAAGCTTTTAATAAATTACTTTATGATCTGAACGACTAAATTGGAGCAAATCTTTTTAAACAGAATTGACAGCACTTTTTTTTACATAACTTCAACAAAGTTTATTTTTATTTTCCCGCACGGAAAGTCAGGATCACAAAATCGAGATGTCACTCGAGTTTTGATCAGAAAAAAACCTCAACATCCAAAACCAATTCAGAGAGCTTAATTTGACCCATGTGATGGGCCGCGACCTGTCCACCGTGCACCCCCGCATGACTCCAGCAGACCACCCACAGCACTGGATGGGATGCATTTGGTTTAGAAAGTCAGTGAGCGAGAACCTCATATCTGAGCGGGCGAAATTTGAACTTGTAGTTTGGATTTAACTGGCCGCCAATAAAAAGAAGCTAAAATTGGAAAACGAAAATTAATCTCCCAATTCTCATCAGAACTCGAGCTAAAGGATTTTTAGAAATCAACTGGCGGGATTTCAGAGAAAATGTAGTGACTGGTTGCTCCGTGTTGACCTTTTTTTGTGCCTCACTGAAATAAAATGTTCTTTTATTTTTTGCAAAAAATTACCTAATCAAAAGAAGGCTATTCAACCTAATCATGCTTGAATGTTAATGAAATTAGTTCAAACAAGACTGCAAGGGTCCCACAAGAGAAAGGAAGTCTATTCCTCCTCATTTCTAAAGTGATTTATTTATTTATTTTTAAGGTGTGGATTCTACAGTTGCTTTAATGTTGTATTTAACACAAAAAATAGAAATCAAGAACAACTTGAGCATTGACAGATGTGTGCATTATTGCTTTGGGCGATTTGAAGCTTTCTGCAGATGGTTTGTGTTGATGTAGTTGAGTTTTGGCCAAAAAGAAAGACGATAAAACTGCAAAAAAAAAATACAGCTTTCAAACACGCACATGCCTTAACAACAGGTACTGAGCCCCAAAACTGTTAATAAATTTAGTTGTTTGATGGACCAGAATGACCTACAATAGAAAGCTAATATAACAAAAAAATATATTATTTGGCTGAATTCCTTGAAAGACTTGTGTAATTTGCTTTTTTAGTGAAATTTGATGAATAGCATTAAACCAGGATCACTTCAATTAGTTTTATTCAATTTTTTTTTTTTTTAATAAATGTTTAACTTTGGTTCAAGCCAATATGTTTAAGAATATTGACACACTGTAGCTTGGAAAAAAAATCATATTTCATTAAAAAATATATATATTTGTTGAAATACATGATAGATTTATTTCTAAAAGAATAACAGTAAATTATACCTGCTTGAATAAATCAGTTTATAAATGTCTGACTTAATTTTTGGAACTTTCTATTGCAGAGTTGTTGGTCCTTGAGTCAGCAGAGGTCCATCCATGAATTCTTGATAGCCATTCCTACATGGCTTACGGCAGTGACCTTAAATCAAGCAAAAGAAGAAGGCTGCAGTGCTGCCCTCCCTCCAAGATTACTCAAGGCTGACCTCATTTAACCAACATCTCCTGCAAACAAGTCAACGATGAAACCTCCCGCTGTGGGTGAGGACTCAATCTTCTTCAAAGGATACCTTGTGTTGGGCTTTAAAAAAAAAAAAAAAAAATCTTCTAGTCACTAATCCAAATGTATAAAGAATATTCCACTGGAAGAGATCAAGAAGAAGAATAGCTACGACAGAGCAGTTCAAGGTGAAAGTCTATATGATTTTCAGTGGAAATTCTCCATGTACTGCATGTTTCTGGAACACTGGTGTCCTCCACCACCCCAAACCATTCATGTTAGATTCACCCTAACATAACCTACCATGTCTGCAGAATTAAGATACAGCTCAAATCACAGATATGCTAGAGATCCTATAGTCAGGGACAAAAAAAAAACATAAATGGGCCAATTTTGCTTTTGCTCCCATTTGGCATGAAATGAACTCAAAAGATCTAAAACTATTTCTACTCGCATTAAACAACAATTCATCTCAAATGGTTTACAAATGCGCATAAAGCATATTTGTAAATGTAAAATAAATTTTTGTATTTTTATAAAACTGAATTATTTGTAAACTTAATATTAATTTAAATTTTAACTTAAAAATGAAGAGGAAAAAAGAACTCATTTTCTAAGAAGTTTGATAATGGGGTGGGGAAAACACAAAAAGAGGTACTCTTAGAAAATGAAGCTAAATGTTCATTATGTGTTTTCCCCCTGTTTTATTTTTGTTTTTTTTAAATGGGATCATCAAAAATGTTATTTTTCTACAGTAGTTTAGAAATTGATAAATAAATAAAGCAGTCCTTGCATGTGTGGAGTTTTATACATGCTCATCTGGGACTTATGGTGGAAAATGATGCCATAGTTATACCCAATAAAACAAAACTGTTCATTTCAGAGTGGTATTTTGTTGAGACCGGTCATAGGCACACCTGTGCTGTCTAACCAGCTTCTTGATATGGCACACCTGTGAGGTGTGATGGATTATCTCAGTAAAAGAGTGCTCACCATCACAGATTTTTCTTTACTTTTAAACAATATTTGAGAGAAATGGTTATTTTGTGTTTGTAGAAAATGTTTCAGATAATCTGAGTACATCTCATGACAAATTGGAACAAAAACGTAGATTTTATTCAATGTAGTTCAGTTCATAAAAACACGTACGTCAAAAAATTTCACTTGCCTTCACCTTTTAATCAGGTTTGAACACTTCAGTTGACTGTATCCATGTGTTTTTCATTTGTACTTCTTTTCAGTGACATGACCTTGTAGCTTAAAACGCATTTCCCAGAAGACTGTCGCATATATTAGACAAGACAGCTGCGTTTTCATTCTCCTCAAAGTCGAGTTCACACAACAAAAATTATCCTTAATCCCATCTTTTTCCTACACAGCACTCCTCTAAACTCATCCTCTGCTTTGAAGCTGTAAATGATGAAACACACGACATATAAAGGATTATGTGGATGTTAAAAGAAAAATGGCTACCATTGAAGACGCCCGCATGGATGAAGTAAGATTTCTGTCCGTGAACCTGCACCTCGAATGTCATCCTTCAATTGGATGACAGAAGATGCAATCAGTGCTGCAATTAACAGGATGAAGTCATCCACTTGTGTTTTTGACCCTCTTCCAAGCAAGCTGATTAAAGCCAGCTTCCAGTGCCTCTCCTAGGAAACAATTATTATCATAAGGTGTTCTCTGAGTTCAAGTCTTTACCCCAAAGCTTTCAGAGCAGTTATGGTAATTCTTCTGTAATCCTCTTATTCCTGGTGCAATTTTGGGAAAATATTTTCAAGCCACCTGCATTTCCACCTGAATGGTATATAGATTGCATATTAGAAAGACTTCAGCAAAAAACTCTGCAGCCATTTCCTCTAAACTTTCTACAGTTTCATCGGTTTATAGAGATCTGATGGACTCTGAACTGGTGCTTCTATGTCCCTGTAGTTTTCTCTGTTTGCATCTTTTACATTATTATCATTTTAATGCTTTTTCATTAACTACAATGTGTTTTATTACTTTAAAATATGCGCTGAAAAAATGTAGTTAAAACCTAGCTGCCACCAAGCATGCCATCTTTAATGTGGAAGTTTAGGAAGGTTTCCTAAAAAAGGGGAAATTGGAAATTAGCCTTTTTAAGGAGGAACAATTCAACACAACCTACCCAAATTATGCCATGATCACATATATGAGGAGTGTGTGTTTTCTGTCATTTTTTAGCATTTTGCAACTTTGTTAAACATCTTAAACTCTAAAAGAAAGTTTGCTTTTATTTTTTTTAACTCTGTTGCAAAAGCAATTTTCTGTGGCCTCAGCAACAAACTCACCTTAAAACTCAATGTCTTTGATTTTTGGTTTAAAAAAAGTGATGCAACTCAGCAAAGTTTTTGTTTTTAAACCTATATTTTTCTCTTTATTTTTGTTGACTAAATTGGTACATCCATTTATTTCTTAGGAGGAAGCATAAGAAATGACTTTCTACTGGTTAAATCATGTGATCTCCAGGTAAATGACTTGGATTTGACCTGATCTTAAAAATGACTTGATTATAGAAAAATGCTCTTCTTTCAGCACTGATTATTGCAGTGCACTTTACTCTGCCTCGAGATTACAAGCATTAAAGCTGACACAAAATGCCGCCGCCAGGCTTTTAACTCATACCAAGATAAATGAGCACATTAAACCAGTCCTTGCTGTTCTTCATTTTCTACTGGAGTTTTAGCACTGAGGTAAAGATTTTACTGCTTGTTTTTCAAGTTTTGCCACTCACAGCTTTGCGTGTTTTATAGATTCTATGGCATCTCTTTTTAAAAAAACGTATTTATCCCTTCTCTATACAGGCCTTTGGACTTATTTTGACTCTCTTGAGGTTTGAAGCTATGATGTACGAATGTTCAAAGTTTCTGAAGACTTTTATTGGGTGGCAAGTGAGAACAACAGAGTGGAGGACCTGAACAAAACAATGTATTTTAAACAATTGCATTTATTTAATTCATTTTTAAAGCATTTTAATACTTGTTTGATGATTTCTTAATCATTTCTCAATAATGACACTAATACTGACTCATAAAACAAATCATACAACAATACCAGAAATTTTTCTGCCAGTGTCCTCATGGGTGCATAAGCCATACAAATAGCTTCAAGTGGGGGGAGGAGCCAGACATGTAAGAGGTGGAGTCAACTGCAACGTGCCACCTCAGGAAGAGTGATTCATCACATTGGGTATATTGTAGGAGTGTAATGGTTAATCGATCTATTCAACCAGTTTGATCTGTCTGAGGCCTATAAAGTCGTTTCAAAATGAAATAATTTTATTATAATCGATCTTGAAAATGCTGTTTGGACTGAGGAATGTTAGGTTTATTCTACTGTAA
>NC_050521.1:18968068-18981686 GCF_002922805.2 Oryzias melastigma
GTGTAGTAGAATGTTCCGTTTATGTGGAAAAACAGTGAGCTGAACTTTATTAAAATAAAAAAGTGATTGTTTGTACACATATTTAATCCAGACTTGATTTTCCTGCAAGAAATAGAATAAATGTGGAAAACTTCACCTGCACTGTTCAGTACACGGGTATTGATCTCTGAGTGACACTGGTTGAATCTTTGGCTAAAGATGACCTGGATTGATTGAAGTCATAGACTGTATATTAGAATAAAGTTCAGTAAATCGTATCATTTAAAATTAATCGGTATGAAATGGTCAAACTTAAACATTGGTTTAATTATAATGAACTTTCATTGAATTTAGAAAATACTAAGTTTATGATTTTAGCTAATAAAATACAGGATCAAATAAAACTGTGCATTGATGGAGTAACAGTTATTAAAGTTACTGAGTATAGGCAATATGCTATAATTTTGGACGAAAAATTGTCTTGGAAGCTGCATATATCATAAATTGAAAGTAAAGTGGCTAAAGTTGTATTTTTTTTTTGAATAACACAATACTATTTATCCTGTTATGTGTTAAGACTGTTGTATTTTTTATTTGTACTGCCTTATATCACTCACTGTGTTGAAGTGTAGGGTAATACACATGAGACTAATTAACTTTTTTCTGCTGTAAATGTAATGTTTATTAGAATAATTCAAAAAGTCACATATGGAGAGTCAAGATAGCTGAATATTCAGGATTTAGTAGAACAGCAAACTTTATTAAGGATGCTTTAAGTTAAAAATAGAGATGCTGGAGAGTCTACAAAAATTATTTGTTTTCACCTCAGAAGATGAAAATCATAAAAGTAAATATTATTTTAAGTTTCAAGTTGCTCTACCTGCTTTAAAGCGGACATGTTTTTCTTTTTTCGGGATAAAAGTTTGGAATACTCAACAGAAAATATTGAAAAGTTGTACTAATAAAATATTTGTAAGACAAAACTTGAGGAATATGTAATTTGAAGTTAGTGTGCGGGGACAGGCGCTAATTGCCATCTAGGATTGTTTCTTTTGTTGTTTGTATTTGAAGAATTTAATTCTACTCGCTGCTCCTTTCCTGTCATGAACATATTTGTGTTGTGTACTCGTATGTTAATGTCATGCTCTCTTCATGAATGAAACAAATAATCAGATCAATATCTACTATAAATTGATTGAGCAACCACAAATTATGATATGAATCCAATCGTTGAAATGAATAGTAACACCCCTAGTATATTGGAAATGTTAGTTTTTTTTGCTTTGTCATTTGTACACTTTCTGGCTTTTAACATACCCGAACTATTGGTGATAATTAATTAAGACTATAACTATTTATAACTAATGTGTTGCACTTTTTTTGACCCTGTATTGCATCTGTTCCACTTGCATTTAGGTTCTTTCAGATCCTTTTCCCTGATAGAATGATCTCATGGATCTAGCAGATGTTCTGCCGAGGGAATAGAGCATCATCTTGCTCACACTTGCCGTTACAGCTGAGACCCCATTAAGTCCAGATCACCCCACAGCTTTACTCCTCCTTCTCTGAGGAGATCCCAACCTGTTTGCTCCAGAGTGATGTTTCTTTTTTTTATATTTTCAGTCATTGCATGTCACAATTTGTCACTTTCTTGTAAAGTTCTTCAGTTGTTTTAATCAATTCAATGAATCTCTAAGTTCCACAAACCTCATCCATAAATTTATCTAGAATGATTTCACTTAAAGTTTAGTATTTTCTCCCCCATATTTGCATGTTTTTGGTCTTTTTTGGGGCTTTTTCATTATTTGCTATATTACATTCATTAATGAAAGGATGCGTCAAGCCAAACTATGTCCGTTTAGGAAGCACTGCACTTTGTTTTTATAAGAAAGCTCTCTGCAGCAGTCAGATCCGCTCCTGGATTTGAATCATATTATTACAGGCTGCTATAATCACAACACCCCATGGTTCAGAAGATTGAAATATTTCTTCCTTGCACTGAATTTAATCATTTAGTTTCTATAAAATATCACTCTCTCCTCCCCTGTCCTGGTTTTACAATCACGGCAGTGTCTGCTAGAATGATCATCATTTATAAGCAGGCACATCCCCATTCAGAAAAAAAAGTCTGCACATTGATTGATTGAGTGGAAATTGCAGTGAGACAAAATGATCATGGGTGGGCCTGAACATTGATTGTGAAAATATTACCAAGTTGATTGTAAAGTGTTGTTTCCGGCGTTGTTTATTAGATGCAATTTAAACAGAATAGAAGGAATCTGCTTTAACTCTATTGATAAAGCAGATGCTTTAATTTAATTTTATTTTAGCTCTTATCAGAGTTATATTACACTGTGGTACTTGGCTAAGTTTGGTTTAGAATCCACATCAGGCTCATTAAAGATCCACTCCAATGAAAATACTGTTTTTGGTGTTTTTAACATGCTCTTGTTGGATGGTGGAGGCAGGGCAGGACTTATTAGGCAAAGGTAGATGATAGCCTGGGGCCCCAACACTTTTGGGACCCTGAGCTGGAGACAAAATATTTCTAAAATCATTTTCATGGCCTTAATTATTTGACTCTGTCATAATAAATGAAAAAAAAAAAAAATCACTAATCATGCGACAGTGATTCATCCTCCCCCGTGATTCTGCAGCAATGGAATATTCCGTCAACAGCAAGATGGCAAAGAGAGTTTGAAAACCAAAAAGTGTGGATCAACCAAAAAAAAAAGTGAAATGCAAAGAGATATTAATGTGTTGTTGTTTCCTAAAGTGCAGGAAAAATGACAAAATAGAAAAAATAAAAAAATAAAAGTAAGTTAAAAAAAAAGAAGATAAAGAAATTTAAGAATGAGAAGAGACAGATAAATGAAAAAAGTGGCATTTTGATAATTATTTTTTATTATTTATTTTTGTTGACTCCACTCTATAGGGTATTGCATTAAAATAATTCTGGGTCTTTTGCCTTCTTTAGTATAACCTGCCAAATTAAAGAAATTACGTACATTATGTACATTTTACCCCTTGGTAAGGTTTTTAAAAAATAAATGATTATTACAACCACTGCAGAGGGCCGCATTTTATTCGTATCCCGATAAACTGCTATGTCCGCCAATGGATGGAGGGGATATGTCAAAAAAATTAATCTGAGATTTCTTTAGTCTTTTCATGGTGAATCAAGAGCAAATTTTGAAGGTGTGACGTTCAAACTAGTTGACGGGTCATGAACTCCCTGCTCCGCTCCATTCCAATATTACCATTTATATATATTTTTTTTAATTTTCCTGGTCTGAGCTTGCATCTGGCTCAGACACTTTATAGCTGGATCACCCCAATATTGCTTGTCATTTTTGTTGGACCAGAAATGTTAGAGTTGTGAGGCGCTGTAAGCTAGGTGGAGAGAGTGTAAACAAAAGGTTGATGGGAAATGAGAGCAGGCTTACTTCCCACCATTGTACCCACTCACAACTCAGAGGCAAATTTCTAATGAACTCCTGTACTCTTCACAAATCTTAGAAAATAGCATAATCATAACTAAAAGACCGCCGGGAATGCTTTTAAAATAAATCAAAAGATGATTGTAGTGGGACTTTAAAATGTTTTTCTTACTATTTCATGTCTGAGTTGGTAGAAATGCCTCACAATGATGATAATCGTTGATACTCCGTCCCTCTAAGTCAGAACAGCCTTTTTATTCGGCAGCTCTGCACAGGCCCCAGCACATAATTTACTTTCACTTGTCACTTGTTCAGTGTTTAGTAATACAGCATGTTATGTAGTCTGTAATGTTTGCTATTGAATTTTAATGGCCGGTCCATTGAGAGTCCTCTGCACTCTGAGATACAATATAAAACACAAAACTCTTGATAGATTGATGTGCTCATTGCAAATAATAAATCTAAACTGGAAATATAATTCAATAAATGTGAATTACATTAAGAGAAATTCATCTCAGAGATGCAGTTTATGATTTATAAAGCTTGAATAATGAAAGACAAACACGATTTGAGAATTGAGATGCGGGAAGATTTTCTTTTTTATTATTATTTTTTTAAGAAGTTTTCTCTGAGCGAATGCAAGTCTTTTAGAAGTAAACGGCTCTTAGGAAAAGAAGTATCAGGGCAGATGACCTTTTTGGGGGAAAGTGGTAATCCTTGAAGTACTTAAACAAAATAAGGTCAGCATCATGGAGTGTATTTTTCAGTCGGAGAACAGTTGCAGCTGTTGTGCACCGATTAGTTGGACACATCATGTGGTTTGTACAAAGTGCTACCAGGCTTACAGCTGAGACAAAAAAGAGTCGCTCAATCCTCCCTGATGAGTTTTTTTTTTTGTTTTGTTTTTTTTTCCCCAACCTTTTCTCATTATTTTCCGAATCTGTCTTAATGGATGTGAAAAGTAAATCATCCTCTCAGTAAAACTCTCAGCAGAAACACATTTGCTTTTTATAATTAAACTGCAGTTAAGTGCATAATATGGCGTAATTACATGGTAGACATGCGAGTGTGTTTTAAAGTTTTGCTTAAATGCTACCACCGAATGAATCAGACACAAGGAATAATGGAGTTTAATTCTTGAAATGATGTTAAGTTTTTTTCTGCATTTTCACAAAGAGAGGTTATATGCATAGCTAACATTCTGTATGTGTATCATTTAGAGGAGAGAAGGAGTGACTTTTAATCAGAAACTCTGCGAGAAAGACCAGTAAATTGCCTCTATACAACCACAAGATGTTATTTGTCAACAGCCTCAGAAACGCATACTTGATTCGAAAAAAAACGGAATCCACCTTTCCGTGAACCTCAGTCCAAATTACCTTGATATGCTAATCACTGATCATTTGGTATGCTAAGCAGCGTAAGATAAATGCCAAGGATAATGATTTCTGGCATCTTTTGTCTGTCTGTCTCTGTTTCCATGATGATTTAAATATCTTTGAATGATTGAAATGTTGGTCAAATTGGAAAGAGTAGCAGACCTTTAAATTACAAGGATGTGTCAGTAAGTCATGAATTACATTGCACCATACTTACAGACCTACTCTGATCAAATTTGATCTATTTTGGAATAGTAGTCTTAACTGTGTTTTTCATTGAAAAACCAGTGTGCAAAGTGGCAGCAGTTCATTAGAAATTTGCCTTTGACGTTTCCTACCATCACCTATAACTGAGAGCTCTCTGTTTACATGCTCTCCTATAGATTACAGCCCCTTACTCCCAGCCTAACATTACCAGGGCAACAAAAAAGATGAGAAAAATTCTACAAGAACATGTTATAAATACCAAAAATAGGATTTTCATTGCCGTGAGCCTTTAAGTTGAAAATAGCACTGTGTTCAAATTCACAATAGTTGGATTGTGTAATACGTCAAAGGTTGATCAGAAAGTTTTCAATTGTCTTTGTATCACCATAAACAGCACCTTAAAATGCCCTTCAAACGTCGATTGTTCTTTTAAAAGCAACCATCTTATAGGAAGTCGTGTTGCATGTTCTTGCTGACAAAGCGGGAACTCCTTAATGCCCACCTGAGCTGTTTTACTGTCCACTTTGTGCTGCGTAATCATCAAAATTATTACTTTTGCAGCATGTCTTCAGGAGCTGGATGTAACGGACTAGTGGAGATATTTGTTTTTATCTCTGCCTTGCTGTGATGGGAGTTGTGTTATGGCTCTTATGGACCCACATGAGGACAGTGCGATTAAGGGGAAACGGAACGGAGCAACATGCAGGGTTCACCAGAGAAATACAAAACTGTATGTGCAGCAGAGTCAACATTTCAGGGTGAAAGGTCTTCCTTTGCAGGGAGTTGAGGGTAATAGAATGGCTAAATTAAATGATTTTTTCAAAAGTTAAGAAATACGACAATGTAACTGTATTTTGTAAAAATTCCATGTAACATTAAAGATTCAGTGTTTACAATGTGTTGAATGACAGAAGAAAGAAAAGCTCCCCTTCAGGAAAACAACCCATCAGTACCGGCTGTGGTGAAAGGGACCTTCTGCCTCCAAGGGTTCTGGCTTTAGTGGACATAACAGAAGTAATCACCATAACTTTTACAATAAGGATAACAAAGAAAAGTAGGCTAGCAACAGTAATAATGACATGATGACAATTAAAATAAAAAAGTCAATAACAGCAAAGAAAAATGCCCAGTGCACCCAACCATTTC
The DNA here is from genome assembly GCF_002922805.2 of Oryzias melastigma. Lineage (NCBI taxonomy): Eukaryota > Metazoa > Chordata > Actinopteri > Beloniformes > Adrianichthyidae > Oryzias > Oryzias melastigma. The sequence goes on from NC_050521.1 coordinate 18,974,220, forward strand.
ACTCTGTAGTAGCATGTTAACTACCTGGATCTAGAACTGACTAGTGAATGACTGGAGACCAGCCCCCCACTTTGTTCTTAAACCCTTTAACACCAGAGATGTTGATCATGTTGAAATGAAAAATGAGCAACATCAATGTTAAAAAATACCTGACTTACTGTGGCATATAGTTATGTAGACACAGTGTCTACAAATATCTCAGCCTTAACTTGGGTTCACACAGCAAGAGTTACAGATCAGATGCATTGTGGGAGTGGTCTAGCTGCAGCAGATGGCTCATATCGGATACTGGATGGCTGCAGTCACAGGGTCTGCTGCCGACATCACAAAACTCCAAACTCACGTAGCTTCATGCAATAACCAGCCGTCTATATTTGGTATGGTTCAGCAGCGACTTCTGGTCAAAATTTAAACAGATTTGCTAGCGCCACAGAGGCCAGATCGCAGAGGTCGAATGTGATCGTCTGCAGTAGAGTTCGCTCTTGCACTTGGAGCGCTCGCATCGGAGCTGTAACGCTAGCCGTGTGAGGCCGGGGTTACTCATGACTGATTGGGTGGGCACACCTAAACCAGGTAATGAGTAGGGCTTGGATATCTGAAAATTATGCAGACACACTGCAGCCCTCAAGGGCTGGAATCGCCTATTCCTGCCGCAAAGGGAAAAACGATAAAATGATATTAGTACCTGTTTCTTGTTCGTATGATAAAGTATGTTGTGTGCACAAGAAAGAGACTCGTGCACAGGACATCATTTGATCAAAGCTGGCGTATCACCAACGCCAAAACAAACCACGAAACTTTGAAACTCATTTAGGGTGACGTTCAAAGATAATATAACGATGATGCCAGGCAAGGAAACCTGCAATGTCCCAGTACCGGAATCCGGTACCATGTCTGTGTATGGTACTGGTTCAGGTCCAGTACCACGTCTGGTACCGTTTCGGGTCCGGTGCCAGGTTAGGGTACCATATTTTGGTACTGGTACCTGTGTCCCAAGGACCAGTCTATGTCCCGTGCAGCATTCGATACCTCGTCCTGAGGGTTGCAGACTCTTGATTTTACAAACTGCCAGTATTTCAAAAAATGGCGAGTTGGGGACACCCAAAACATCAAAAAGTGATACAGAGGGGTCAACCTGACAACTTGGGGAGGAAAATGTGTCCACCCATCCATAAGTTTCTCTTGTCAAATATAAATTTATTGTGTGCAGCAGTTGGTTTCTCACACACGAGACACCAGGACAATTTTTTTTAAGTCTCTTTTGGGACTATGTAGGTTTTAAAATCCTTGTTTAATGTTTTGTTTTTACTAGTAATAATAACGACATGCTTCTGTGATTGGCGGGAGAGTGGACCAATGGTTTGACACAACAAAAACCCCTTCACTTGGTTCTACCCACTTTTGTTGGAGTGCTGTCAAATTGGGCGGTACAAACTCAAGTCAGAGTGCCTGACCCACTTCAAAATTCTCTTTTGCTGTTCACCAGCTCAGGAGTTTAAAATCTGTCTAAGTGAAATTTTTAATCCACTACATTTTATTATTCACACTGTCCCCCTTTGTCAAGGATCCCATCTCATCAGTGCTCCATGCCAAGGATCTCATCTTTACATGACAAACTTCTTTCTGTTTCCCTCCATTTTCCTCCACTCTATTCATAGCTAACAATACTAGAAGTGCAATGTTTGGCAGCCATTCACGTGAAAGCCATTATTTACACAAATTTGCTCTAAACTTTACTATTGAGAGCTGACTATGTTCAGAAGTTGAATGTAAATCCACAATACGCGGTGCTGCAGCAGTGATGCTCTCATCTGGCAATGAGACGTGTGTTTGTGTGATGCTTTCAGCTTGTTACTTCCACAGCCCTCTTGATGTGATTTGCATATCAAAAGAACTTCACAGCCATCGCTGTAAGGTTCTCGCTGCTGCGGAGAATGACATCATTCAAAAACTTATACATCCTCGATTAAAGCCCAGAAAGACAGCCTCTCCACTGCACTTCAGTACTGCAAGGAAAATGAGAGTGATTCAGAGTAATGGCTTCCTAAAACTCCCTTTACATCAGCGTGAGTGTCAGGGAGGATGAGTGGCGAGCCACCAGGATGCTGCTGCAGCGAGGTTTTCACAGCTCAACAGGAATCTCCTCCTATTCAACACAAGTGTAACCACACACACAAGCTCCAACGCTGGCTACAGACACGGAGATTATCATCTCACACGTTCACAAAGAGCACGCACACGCTGACACACGCGCTCACTTAACTCTTAATTATCATGGATGCTCCAGTCATCAATTATTAAACACACTCTAGGCATTGCTAATGGTATTTTGGGAGTGGAAGCTTTATCTAAAGTAAGAAGGTAGATGTCTGGTTTTGGAGTCTGTGTAATAATTCATTGTAGCGCCACAGGCAGTTTAAAAAATGTCTGTTTTTAAATCAACTGCTTTGTCCCAACTTTAGTCTGACCTTAATTTTGTATCAAGCCTGATCTTAATCTGCTTTCTGGATGACGAGAAAAAACTTTTTTTGTAATGAAGATCAGATAATTATATTGTTCTTCTACAACTATTATCTGCATCTATCTAAATATAGTATTTCACGTTGATTTTATCAGTGACTTTGTGAATGTTTAAGAAGAGTTTGGACCAAACCTAACAAGCTGAACTAAGCATTTAGCACTAGATTGACAGATCTTGTTGCAGGTGGATAAAGCCAAGGAGGAAATATTTAGGTAAATTGGAGTTGGACATCTGATCTACCTTAATGTTATGGCTTTACAACAAAGCTTGAAATTTGCTGCAGATTAAAAAAAAAAAAAAAAAAAAGAGGGCTTTCAATTTGGGACAATCCAAGCATCACCAAAAATAAAAAGTAATTCTGGGAGGGGAAAAGCCACAGAGAAAGGCTTTGGGAGTGAAATCAGCACAGCTGCTTGTCAGCGCCTCAAAATGGAAAATGTATTTAAAATGGGGTCTACTGGATCTCATTTTACGAATCATTAATAATAAATTGGTGCCATCAATCCTAATGATGACGGGTCTCCTATTATAAAGGCCAGCATTTAGATTTTTTTTTTCCACCTTGGATCAATTAAATCCCCCTTCTTCCCTTTTGAATTAAACATCTGTTCATTTTTAGGAAGAAAATAAGATTTTTCTTGTATAAAACAAAGCACCATAACGTTTTCGGCACATCTTTTTGCATTTGGGATCTACTTAACCTCCTTTTTAATGTTGTTTTAGACTAATGATGCAGAGAAATGTGGGAACAAAGCTCACGATGAGCTCAAGGCAGTGGTCGTATACAGTACAGGAGCAGAACAAAGCTGACCTCCCAACAGCTGACTCACAGAGCCGCAATTATTCACTCCGCGGTCACTCTGTGGCCACGCTAATAGGAAATATTATTTTAGAGCACTGACGCATTATTGTTCCATGTTTATGGGTCTGTCCTTGAACAACATCTATCACTCAAATCCTTCCCCTTATTTCATACCAGATTGATGTGCAAAACTTGGTTTGCAACAAAAGATCAGATGATGGAGACTTAAAATTGAATAATGTTGCCAATTTCTTTCATATTGGATCCAAAACTTGCACATTTTGGTGATAAATTACAATATTTAACAAATATCCTCTGAACCTTGTGCCTGGGCTGTATTCAGATTGCTTTCTACAGTCGTATAGGAAACGAAGTGAGACCACCTCAAAAGATGAGTCCTAGAGCAGTTCCTGGTCCTAGATCAGAATCCACTCAGGTGTATTCAGACTGAATACATGATTCTGAATATTATGATTATTGGGATAAATAAGGTCTAGTTCACTTTAAGTAAACCTAACGTTTACAGCCTGAATACATCCTAAGTCACGCCCACAGATGATGTCAGGCAACACTAATCCTATGAAACTGAACCCAAAATACACATTTTTAACTATCAAACATTTGCATTACTGGAAAGAAAAAAAAAACATTTAGAAGCCACTATGTATTTGGTAAAAAAAAAAATACACATAAAAAATTAAAAGAAATGCCTAAAGATGTTTATTTTTTGTAAAATAAAAAAAAAAATAAAAAATAAAAAACTCTTATTTGTACAAAATTGTCAAGTCACTTTGTTTATCCAGGGAGGAAAACTATTTTTAATTGTTAATTGCATATGACAAAAGTGAAAATAAAAGTTCTTAGCAGAAAATCATAAACAATGTTTCTACTATTATTTGTACTACCACTGCTAATGATAATAATCATAATGATAATAATAGTAATAATGCAGTTTAGTCATGATTGAAAAGGAGTGGGCTTAATTAAGTTACATCTTCATGCTTTTTATACAATTTGCAATGTACTCGTGGTTATTGCATCTAACTAACACCACCACCATAAATAAACAAACAACATATTTTTTTTTTTTAGTATGTGTTTTTTCACTTCTTTTTAAAGGCAAAAAAGCTCTCATCACACAACTTACAGTATTTTCAGGAAATTGAATATGCCTAATTGTGAGGCAATTAGCGGTTACCTTTTAGTCTCTCATTTAACCTCCGCATCCATGGACATCCCATTTTAGGCTATATTTCTGCAGTTGTTAATTCTGCTTAACTGGGGCTCTGTGGCTATGCGTTTAGAGAGTTAGCAAAAATGTTAGCTTGGGTTATAGAAGGCTAAAGGGGCAAGTGTCACCCCTGGCTCTCACGGCTATAGCGTTACAGCTCCGATGCGAGCGCCGCAGTCTTTGTGAGACAATCACAAATCACGTTCGACCTCTGCGGTGCAAATCCGTTTTGTTGGGTTCAAACTTGAATAAGGGTGGGGATTGCTGTACTTCCTATATAAATGGCGGGTTATCGCGTGAATCTACATGAGTTTGGAGTTTCGTGAGGTCTGTAACAGAGCCTGTGGCTGCAGCCATCCTGTACATTGGGAGCTATCATAGCTGGACTGTTCCCACATTGCACCTGAGCTGTAACGCTTGCCGTGAGAAAACTTTGGAGAACTGAAGTTTACCACTACATTGGTTTGTATTTGGGTCAATATGTCTTTCCTCTTGCATGTGTTATAGTATAACAGCATACTGCTGGAGGTACCTTCCTAAACAAAAAAGTAAGAAGAAATATGGTCTCCAAGATATTTGTAAATATTACCAGCTATTTTGAGCTTTTTTATTACTGCACTTCATGCTTTTTATTACTTGTGCTTTTGTGCCTTCAGCAGAGTCCTCATTTGTACTCTTTTGAAGTTTTGAAGAGCAAAGTTTTTTTTTTTTTTGTCAATTCTCACCATATTTGCAACAAAAGCTGTGTTTGAGCCAAAGAGGGAAATTCAGTCTTTGATTTTCTGAGTCTTCTGATTAAGGTGCCCTTTGGCCAGGTACTCGTCTTTTTCATCTGATCATTGTACTGACGTTTGTGATATTTTTCTTGCCACAGGACTGTTTTAGTAACTTGCGTTATGCGCTGACTTCAGATATTATTGCTTTTAAAGGGATGAAACGGCCCTTTTGGCCTTTGTCTCTTTTTTATTAAGACACGTTAGCTCACAGGATAGGCAACTTTGAAATCCTGATTGGTATGCTCTGCCTTAAGCTCAGTGAAACATTACATTTTGTTGCTGGATCTGGTTATCTACAGTCAAGAGGTGCTAAGCAGGTCAAGATACTGTCACTCACCAAGCTGTGCAGAAACAGACATGCACTGCATTATTTATAATGGTAAAACTAACAGGAGATCAGGTCAGATGTTTTTTTTAATTTATTTTTTTTTTATTTATCTGATATATAAAATTTGGGGCCAAAAAAAAAAACCATAAAAAAATAATGAAAAAAAAATACTTTGCAAAATATAGTGCATTACAATGAGGTGATTACCTTGAAATAAATCTACAAGTTAAGATAATTACAAACTGAGAAAACAAAAGATTGACTCTGATTATAAAGATTAAAATCTGCTATTGTCTTTGTCAGAAATCATGTTAATCATTTTTCAAGGTAAATTTTCATGCAAAGTAACAAAAAAAGGGGATGGGGACCATTAAAACAAAGAAAAAAAAATAGATGGTATCAAAGAGATTAAACAATTAAAATAGGAAATCCTACTTATTAAACAAATTACAATATATTATTATTAAATAAAAAAAAACCCCAAAACTTTTTGTTTAGCAGACATCTTCAAACTACCTGGACATAGAGAGGTCAACTGCTGTCAGATAAACCACTCGAAACCAGAACAGAAGCACTGACAGCTTTGAGGCCATTCTTAGAAATTTAAATTCACAACATACACTGTGGTTCATGTAATATGCAGTTTTTCTCCCCCTTTCATTTTAATTCATTCTGCTGCCACCTTGGCTTTGGTACAGTGGACACATGTAATCAGCAAGTTGCCTGTTTGAGAGCAGATTTAGGGGCGTTTCTACAGCCCACCACTAGAAGAAAATGTGCTTTAATTTGTAGATGATAAAGTCCATCAATCCATGTCACTATGACACAAATGTTAAATCTGAGTCGGTCATTTTTAACTACTACTGTCCCAAAATCTAAAAAAAACATGTCCTGCATGATGATATCTTGATGGTATTTTCCTTAAGTTTTTTTTGTCTCATTATGTGAAAACTGTCATATGCAGCAGTACAGCAATGGAAATCTGCACTAATGATGTTATCCAACAGACCAAACATGTGGTTTGACCAAACAGAAAAGAAAATATACATTTCAAATGTTATTTTTGAGTTAGAGGTATCATTTTTTTGCTATAGTGACCCTCTATGGGGGCAGCTTAAAAACAATAAAACAGTAAATATTTGACTTCATGCTTGCTATATTAAAAGTTTTAAGTTAGACTTTCAATCTACAATTAAAAACGTGTTTACAGTACTAATTAGACAAAGATGTAGACACTTAAAAATGAGATTATATAAGATAAAAGTTCATAAAATAAAATGGAATAAACATTTTAAACATTATAAAACTAAACATTATAAATTAAACACTTTGGGTAAAGTTTGGTGAAGGAAAAATTTTCTTTAAAAGTTGGACTTTCTAGCTTTTTTCTGCAGTGGCTTTAAAGCTGTTTACAAAAAAAAATACATTGATGCACCATGTTTGTATCTCCAAACAATTTAAAGCCAAAGAAGATTTTAGCAATGAATGATCAGTTTTTTTTCTGAATAAAAAATGCTGCATGGATTTCTTTACATATAAAAAAGTATCAGTTCAGTTAGGATGGAGTTCTTAGAAGTAACCTAGTTTTTTTTCTTATTAATCAAAAACATTTTTATGCTATATAGGGATCCTATGCAAGTGCTGCTGTGATTTGAATTTTTAACCACTACTTTACCATTTTAATACCTGCATTATTTTATTCTTATATATAAGTTGCTTACTCTTTTAAAATTGTCTGGTTGAGCACATATAATTGACTGCCAGTTAAACAGATGCATGACATGCATGGCTCACAATCAGAATAAGCAG
>NC_050521.1:18981754-18990504 GCF_002922805.2 Oryzias melastigma
TGTCAGTGCTTCTGAAATGTTTATCACAATAAAAGCTTTTTACTTCCATTCATCTGTTCTCCATAGCAAATTAATGTTCTCTGGCATGGAATAACTTCTTGAGAGTTAATAAGACGTGCTGTCCAAAGGATGTGCTGCATGCTGGAATGTTGTGGAGCATACCAAGTAAGCACTTCACAAAGGAAAATATATGCTTAAATTCTGTTTTAAAAATCCTATGAAAGAGTCTTTCATCCTCAGAACTCGCGGCCCGACTCTGCTGCCCCTCCTTCTGCCTGCCTTGTCATGCCACTGCTCGGCTCATATGCCAGATCTACAGCCCAAGGCAGCAAATGAGTCATGTCTGCATGCATTCAACCAGGTCTCACAACCAGGTGTCACTGGAACAGTGGCAGCCCTGCAGGCTGCAGGGAAAAAGGTGACCATTCTGAGGAAATCCATCTATCAATACTGACAACAGACACACTGTTTATTTGGCAATCGGCTTTACCAGAGTGTTTTGCTCACTTCTGTGTTCAGCCTGTTTGTGCCCCGTGATCTCCTGCAGATTAAAAGTTACAAACCAAATCATCGTTTTTGCCAAAAAGAAAAAAATATATATTTACATTCTGTCAAATAACTTGTAATTTTTTTTCTCATCCCTCAAGGAAAAGGATGAATTTTGAAGACATATCCTGAATAAACATTTGCTGTCAAAACATCCAGTTTTCAGAATAACATTAATGTTTTAAGGCATCGTCTACTGGCATGTTATCTTTGTTTGCAACAAAAATAGACTATTGTAGTTCCGGCCTGTGTTTGCCCTAACCTGTCAGACGATGGTATGTATCCGTTCATAAGGAATACATTATTATAAAGCGGCGTTGTTATTTGCAAACATTAGCCTCTCAGGCAGAGCATTCTTATCTGAATTATGTCAAGGCTTCTCAATGATGTGGCACAGTCAGCTCCCAGACGCTTGTTGTTATCTGTGGAAGCATGCGAAAATAGGGCCTTATTGTCTGATGCAGTTGCGTTCGTGTCACGTCTTACCTCTGACAAACAAACAAACAAACCACAGACAGCTGCCCAGATTGCACTTAGTGAGCAGCCGTTTGGGCTAAGCAGACAGAAGTCATTCGGAAATGAAGGGCACCCCAGGTAACAGAAGGTTTCCAAGACATTTCCTCAGCTCGATCGGCTAGGATTAAGACAAACGCTGTCAGTCCTCTCAAAAGAACAAACTCAGTTGTGACATTTGCATCCATTTAGATAATTATAAGTGACAACTACCATGTTCTGGCCTTTACTTGGCCATACTCTGTGGCTTTTTTCAGCTTTGACTCTGCAGGCCTGTGTTTGACAGAGTATTTCACCTCCCATCTATACTTTTATACAACATCTTTTTAAAAGCCACTCTTGTCACGGAGGAGACTTCAACCTGAGTGGATGCATTTGGGATTTAAGGATCTAATCTGGATTTGACAGAACTCCTTGACTCCATTGAAGAGTTGGATGTAACATACTGCTAGAAACAATTTCTGCATCTACCAAAAGAAGAAATCAGGATGGATACGGACAAATTGTCAAAACACTGTGTACCTGACCACAAGATACCTTTGAAACATTTTCTTTTATTTAAACAAGTAAGAAAATACAGAAAAAATATGATAGAAATCTAAAAAAAATCATATTAAACACAATAAATGAACTCTAAAATATCAAAATTCTAAACATTATTAAATAATTTGAACTTTTATTGCAATTTCTGAATATATCTATATATACTGTATCTAATAAAGTTGTACATTTTCAACTCAATTTTTTTGTGTATTTATGTATTTTGAACCAAAACCACACATTTGTAGAGAGGTACAAAAAGTGTTGATATTTTTAAGGATTCAAGGATTTATATTGTTAAACCAGTAGACAAATGAATATAACTGGCCCAATTAAAATAAATTCTAAATTTGACTTTATTTATTTAGCACTTTTTTCTGTTACAGAACACCTCAAAGTGCTTTATGTAAATGAATAAATATAAAAAAGTAGCAAACCTAGGGGTAAATTCTACAGGATGGACCCTTTTTACCTTGTGATACTCGGCAGGTGAAGTAAAGAGAGTAAAATGTCATTATTATAAATATGAACATATTTGAAGGTTGAGACAGGTTAATATTAGTAATTTGTTTTATGCTAGTGCATAATTAGACATTGTATTTGAAAAACGTGGCTTCATTTGCAATAAAATGCATTCCTACATGTAATTTTTATTTATTTTTTTTAGACCATAATACTTTGATATAATTATTTTTTGACCAAGTTACATACCTAAGTAATTGATCATTAAGCCTCATTTTATGATTAATTAGCTTTGCATGTTTGGCCTCTAAAAGCTGAGCTTTAGTAACCCCCCCGTCAACCCTTGAGCATCCATATCAAGCTCCTTTTGCCCCTCGTTGCATCCGTGCACTGTCGTTTGACTCATTTTTCAAGATTTTAATTGCTGTGCCCCAAATGTAAATGTATAGGAACTCGTGAAGCAGTGCAGCACTTCAGACGTACTTCAATCTGCCTCTGATACCACCTGTGTTGCTTGTTGAGAGGCTCATCAGTGGTTCATTAAGCCGGCTACTCTGCCTCTATACTCTCAAAAAAGATGTCAGAGCTAAAAAAAAAATAAGTTGTGTTTTGCTGAGAACAGGCTAAAAAAGCTCTCACTATCATGCTTTTAGTCTAGTCTTGTTGGGTGCTATTAGCCACATAGAAAGCAATTACTAAGCGAGTGGTTTTAGTGACCTTTGACAGGCTTCGGTTGGGAGAATTCTGATGATGCTTGGTCATAAATGTACAAAATATGGGTACACACTGAGCAGACTTTTTTCTCTTTTTGAAATAAATTGTTATTCAACTGGAATGCAGGACCAAATGTTAAGTGGCCCACCAGGAAAACTTCTGAAACTCGAAATTACACCACTTTCATGCATCCCAGTGATAATTTAATAAAATTTTTACACGTTTCCTTTTTCGGTTAGTTTATTTGTACTCTTCAAAACTGTTGAAATATTCTTACATTTTCTCCCAGCATATTACTTCCTTCTAGGTAAAGTTATCCCCATGCTTCTCAACCGAATCAGTTGATTCATGTTTCAGTCAATTTAATGTTTTCATTCTCCATCTCATTATGCTTTGCATAGATTATGTACATTTTCTTCCTTTCTGACAAGTTACTTGATAATCAGAACATCCAATTAAAATTGTCAGTACTCAGATCTGTATTTTTTAATACATTTGGACAAAAAGTTGACAAGAATTCATGTTAGTGATATTGTGTACAGTTTGGAACCAGACCTGACAGTGGAATCATTTCTATATGATTGGACAAAGGTTGCCTAAAATGAACAATGTGATGAGGACAAAGTTAGAACAAAAGAACTCATTTGCAAGTTAATGGTGCTTAATCAGTTTGTCGCATTACTGCCTATTATAACAAAAGGGTATGGTCAGAGGGATTTGGACAAAGAGACTCTAAAAAGGCCAGAGACCAGATGTGATAACATGAGAGTTTAACATTGTGCTGGGTGAAGGTGAACTAGTCTGGACCATGAAGCAAATAACGGATAATTATGCTTAAATGTGCAGTAGTTAAACAATTAAATTGGAAATAGACATAGTGTATGCAAATGTGGACAAGCTCTTGAAATAAGCAATCATCTTTTAATTGGTTCTTGTTGTTAGATATTAAAACTACACAGCAGTTTGAGTATTTATTAAAAATATGTATATATTTCCATCTCTCAGGTTTAGAAAACAACTGCAATACAGACATGTTTAAAATTGTCGCAATCTCTTATTATCTTTGTGTCCTATTTTATAACAAAAAAAAAATGGCTTTTTTAAAATTGAGAGTGCTTTTCTTTGGGCTTTTTTTTGGTTATTTCAACAGTTTATTTGTCTGATTGCCTGTTTCAAGTGTAAAAGATCACCTGAACTGCCTGAAAATACATCTACTTGTAAGTGAATAATGGTTTAATATTCCTTCAGTGCAAATTCAAAAGAATATAGAAGATTAAAAAATTAAAGGAAACAAAAGAGGCAAATGAAAGTTAGCCTAATGCAAAAGCCCAATACTTGGAGTATACTTGTAAAGTACTTTCCCACATTCTTGGAAGGCCCAAAGTGCTTTACAGTCACAGATGGTGGGAGTGGGGTCCAGATGACCCCACTCCCAGTTAGCTACAAGTGGTGAAAGTTAAAGCATCTTTCAATAGCTAAGAACCCAATGAATGGATGTAGGACATGCATAAACCCCATTTCTTTGGGTTGTAGGGGGAATATAATGTAGCTGCCAAGCTGAAACTTAAAGATTGTGATAGCAGGCCAATACTAAGAGTGGAACCAGCATATTAGTCAGCCTCTACAGATTGTTAGCTCCTTTTCACTTCTGGGGGTGACGATGCTTAACTCTTCGTATTTAGTGGAGCAATTAGTTTGGTTGGTTCCAATAATGTACAAGGCTGATGGATCAAACTAAGTCAGATGACTCCTCTCATTTAAAAGCTGGAGATTGTTGTGACACATTTGTGAAGCAGGTTTCTTGATCTAAAATTCCAAACTGAGAGTAGACGATCATGACATAGATGGGCATGACATATAGCCTCATATCACCCCAATCACAATATATATGTAACTCACTTTAAATAAAAACATGTACTATGTAGCTTAAAGCTCGTATTGAACAATATCTTTCTTCCCCAATCCATACAATGTCGTACTTTTGTTCCATTCTCTGTTTTACCAAACATAAAAAAATAAATTTTGTTAGCATTCTGCGCCTATTTAAACGTTAAACAATTTATAAAGGCCATTTTGCTTAAAATTAAACATTCATAACTTAAAAAAATGTCGAAAATAATAGTGAACATCACTCTAACTTATTCATTTTCAAGCTAAAGAACATGTGGAATCATTTTTCCGTTTCTGTGATTGCTTAAGGAAACGGTTGACCTTGAACTGAAGCAAAAGAACAACTTCTTCCATATCATATCACTTCCTGGCCAACCACACAAACCCCACATAGTCCTCCTATCTCCAACACACCGATACAAGCCGTGCCCTGGAGGCAGTCAGCGTCAGGGTGATCTCTGTAACGGGGAGCACAGACACTCTGACATTGATTCATTTGCTGACATCATCTGGTTACCGGCTCTTCATGCCACATCAAGTAAACCCCAAACCAATTGATTGGCAGATGGCTTCCCAACCCACAGCACTAAATGCATCCATACTAACAGCAAGCAGAGCTGACATTTTCACTCTCTACAGGCTTCTTCCTTTAATTTCTAAGAAAAACTGAAACAACTCATATATGTTATTTACCACACATAGACAAGACTACCTCTTTCATATAATTATAGTCTTACAGGCCAAGTATGAATTCTTTTTTTAGAAGAAATCTTTTTTCATTACAGCTCAGTTCGCAACTCTTAGAAATACCAAGCAACCTAAACTATTGGATCAAACAGAAGCATCGAACAGATGGTGTTCAGCAGAATTTGCAAGGCCTTGTTCCTCATGGCATTCAAGAATTGATGGGTGCCACAATGGCTCCAAAGAAAGCCAATGCAGATGGTGGACTTGCCCACTTCCTGTCTCTGTGCTAGAAACAAGGTAAAACTGCTGTGATAACATTGACTTTTGTCTCACAATTAACATTTAATTATTTTGTGTACTTTTAAAATACGTTTTTTAACATGCTTCATGCTAATGATGAAGTTAAACTTAAATAACCCTTTGATGCATTCTAAGATTGTGTTTTATTTATGAACATGCTGTTTTTTTTAGTCAAAATCAAATAAAAAAAAGCTGTTGTTTAGGACATAGTTTCTGCAGAGCAGTAGCAGTTCATTAGAAATTCAAATCTGAGTTGTATGCTAACCTGTTGGCTTCAAGTAAGCCTGCCCCATTTTCCCATCAGCCACCTGTTCGTACATTTTACCACAAGCTTACAACCTCTTGTAATCTTAACTCAACATTGCCTGTGGAACAAAAAATGGTGAGAACTACTGGAGCTATCCAATCGTACAGTTTTGAGCCAACTTGGACGAGGAAAACAAAGATGTACATGAATCTATTTGTCTCCTATTTCAGCAACTAAGTCACTGCTACAGACTTTTTAAAATTTCACAACAATTTGAATAAGGAAATGGTCATAAATGCATTTTAATCTTAATATTCTTTATAAATGTCCTCTATCATAAGAAAAATCCCACAAGAACAAGCTAAAACACCAAAAACACTATATTCATTGGAGTGGGTCTGTAAGTTTCAAAGAGGAATGCTCTGCAGGTTCCCAAAATTGGAGCCAAAGAGAGAGCTGACCTTTGCTGCCTTTGAGTTATCCTGCGAGCGTGCATGGCAGCTGCAGCTTTCTTGCGAGGTCATTAAAAATCTGGAGCTATACGCCTTGTGCTTTATCAAAGCCATACAGATGAATCTTGTCTGATAAATATTTTATTAGCTACCAGTCTCTCTTAAGGACATCTACATGTGAGGCTGAGGGTATGAGCTCCATCTCTCTGAGTTACACAAGAAAGGAGTCGTGTATTTATATTTTTCAGTTCATATTTCTGTACTATATGACAAGTGACAGCATTCCGACACGAAATGACCGTATAGATGGTAAAGAATCAAATGTATATCTTTGATTGTGTTTATATATTTTTGCTTTAGTTATGATTCTTTATGTCATAAGAACACTATTGCAATTGAAAATAAATAATCAGTGGTAAAGATTTCTTTGTTTTTACTTATCCCAAACCACCTTGTTATTAAGAGAACCCACAGAACAGAAGATATTTTTGAAAGGTTTTTACTCAGCATTGCTACCCGCTGTGCACACCATTCAACTCCAGACACAGCATCCCTCTGCAACAGAGCAGAGAGCGGTGCATCACACATCCTAAACACACTTTGGAGTAAAATAGGCTTGTCTGCATTGTTGTTGTTGTGCCGCTCTGTGCTTTATATCCACACAGAAGCTCTGGCTTCTTGCACAAGCCAAACTCCTTTTCAGAATTGATAATATTATTCTATACCATGCATCCACTTACATTCAAGGATCATCATTTGATATCCCCTGCCTCGGAGCCGCATAATGCACCAAGCCAACAGATCAAGTCAGAAGTTAAACATCAGCAAGGGGTAAATGCAAATGAATCATTACCCATGTTGTGCTCTAACAACATGGGTATACGCTAAACATATATTATGCTTTGAGGGCCCAAAAGTCAGCAAATCTCCAGTTATTCATGAATATCTTGTCTGACTCAATTTAAATCACATTTATAAAAGAAGCAATCAGCTTCCAAATCCTTTGTCAGAATATCAAATATATACATTTTTGGAGATTTTCATATCAGAAACGTTGCATATTTTCTCATCTTTTTAAAACCCTTTTCTACCTGTTTTCTACAAGGGGTTCTAAATGTTTAAATGTTATTTCCTTTAAATTAACTTAAAAGCAAACATCTACTTTAAAATTGGGTTGGGTATTTGACAATACAATCCCAAGTAATTGCAATTTTAAAACAGTTTCACTTGACACACAGCATAAACACAACAGCCGAAATATCATTCTTCCAGCAACTGTAGGAAAAATAAATAAAAATAGAAAAATTATGAAGGCGGGAGGTGAGAAAACAGCCGCTGGTCGAAGAGCCTGATGCCAGAGCATGCAGCAGTAGAAATGGCTGATGAGGCCATACCTCAGCTTGGCCTGGCTCAATATTTACACAGCTGTGTCTGGTCTGGCATACATCAACGCAGGTCAGCCACCTCAGCAAACAGCAGCAGTGCACCAACACAAACCGGCACAATGTGATTTGACTCAGGATACTCGTGGGTGGGCTCGATTAACGGGGCTAAAACCAAATGTAACATATGTTGTAAAGAGAAAAACTGAATCTGTTATGGCTGAAAATTGTTAATTAGATGATGGTTGCTGAGATTTCGTCTAATGATGATCAGCTTTTGCCAGTTTGGACAATCTGTGAAACAGTCATTTATGCTTGATTCCAACAATCTACTAAAAATAATGAAAAATAAAAATAGAAGAGCTCTAAGTGGAAAAAAGAATGGTAAAAATCTTCATTTGATTCTAAAATGTTTATTTAAAAAATGCAATTTGTATGGTTCTCTTTGTAGAAAACGGTGCAGAACATTATATGTAGCCATAAGTAAAAAAAGAATAAATGAATAAACGGTGCATTAAAAATAAAAACACGTGGGAAGCTTTGGATTGGAAACTGAAGCTGGGAGTAGCTTTAAAACTCCCCTAAAATTAAAGTGGATGAACATAAATACATGGTCAGTATTCAACAAAATCCAAGTCAAAGTTTAAAAGGAGTGCCTATATATTTTACTTGCTTTGTGTAAAACATAAATCCCAACAGAAAATGGAGAAATTCCTCCATTTTACATATTGGACCAATTCACACTTTACTATTCTTTAGTGTTGGGCTCAGGATCATTATCCCTTCGTATGACCTAATTACCGTCGAGCTCTGGCCAATTCACAGAAACCTTGCAATCAATTGTCAGGATTTGACTGTAAAGTTCTTTGATTTCCACCATTGAAGAGCTGTGGATGTGAATCATCTCCCCTGCACCCATGAGCCTGGCAGCCGATCTGTTGCATGTGTGCTTCTATGCAATGTTTGCTTTTCAAAGGCAGCCATGTGCATTGTAGCCAAACTCCCTCATTTTGAAGC
>NC_050521.1:18990564-18995279 GCF_002922805.2 Oryzias melastigma
TTTTTTTTTTTTTTTTTGGCAACTCTTACAACACACCATACACAATTTTCCTCTAATTACACTAATATTTTGTGTAGAGATAAAGACGTTTCTTTTCTTTCTTGCATAAGCCTGTTGATTGCAGTGTCTGACCTTGCATTGACCTTGGTAGGACATCTACTCCTGAGAAAATTAACAACAGATGACAAATATTTTCTGTTTACATAATACTCCCCACTCCTCATTGGTGACCTCCAAATTATTGGCGTTTCCAGTCTGATGGGCACCAATATTTCCCTTTAACTATCATCGCTGATGTCTTTCCTCCTCAGTGTTATGTGAAAGCTTCAGACCATCAAACTGCCAAAAGCTGCACTTTCACAAAGGTGATCACACTGATGATGATGGCTGCTACCACAATTAATTTTGAAGCACACTTTACTTTTACACATTTCTTTTACATTTTGTGTCAGTTTTTTGATGTTTAATCTATTTAAAAATCAATTCCCATTAAGCATATCGTTTTTACTGAATTTTGAAGACCCAGTTAAGCCTAATTAATTCTCCTCACACTCTGATCCTGACACTATTGCTTTGTATAACATTTGAGCCTCTACCAGTTTATGGTCTCATTCTCTGGACTTGTGAAATATGCTCCCCGAATATTGAAGTGGTAAAACACTTTGGGGGTTGTGCGTCCCATTCTTGCCCACATTTTACGATTAGCTTTAAATACGTTTTCTGCAGGATGCATGACAACCCTGTCCAGCTCTGAACCCTTCTGGCCCACACTCATGTTTCTGTAATGTGAACAGAAGGTGGTTTGGCATTTTCCTCGTTGCATGGATGGAAAATCCATTAAAAAAAATAGAATTGGAGCAAACATTTCTCTAAGATATCATTGTGCTTTTCACCAAACCCGTGTCATTATGGGGCCTGGCTCATGCATTTATTGCTACACTCTGGATATTCATCTTTCCTTTGGTCCAGAGTGCACACTAAGGCTTTTTTTATATATAGAAAAAGAGTTGGTTAGTTTTACAACTGCAATAATTTACTGTTATAGTCTCTGCCTTACAGCAGAGTCAGGAAGGTCTCTTGAAAGTAAACTTAAGCCTCTGTTTGTACTCAAAAAGATTTAATTGACATTTAAGAATTCACCTCTCAATTTTTAAAAACCTTTAAAATTAACCACTTAAAAAACTTTTTTTTTTTTTTTTTTACTAGAAGAGTCCGTTTATACGGGAAAATATAAGAAATTGGATACCATGATCACCCCACGGAGGCTTTTTACCTTTGTCCCAAAGCATGTCTGTCATTTTAGATTTTCCCAATCTTAATTATTAAATGTCAGTGGTTCCTAAAATGAACAAAAATGCAGAATGAAGACAAAAAAATGTAATTACTGTGCAGCAATTAACATAATCTTACTTGTATGGTGGCCCTAAAGTGCAAATTACAACAACAAATCTTTTAATGCAAAATAATATAAAGTTTCACTAAATAAATTGATAAAAACATGATTTCCAAAACCAAGACTATTTCAAACAAGCAAATAAAAAATAAACATTTGGGAAAATAAAAGTAAATAAATAAAAATAAAATGTTAAAAAATTAAACAAACAGAATCCGGAAAAATTCGGTACTATGGGACATTGTTAATTGTATGATGATGTTTTTTCATCATTTTAACTGTGATACATTTATCATAAAACTTTTAAAAGTATGCAGACATTAGTAAAGGCTCCAACGTTAAAAATCAAATGTTCTCATCCAATCAGTAATCTCCTATCGCCAACCTTTTCTGGTTTAATATTGTTTTTTTTATTTTTTAACAAATTCATTTTAATTTCTGAGAATTACTTTTATGTCATTTCCATTTTTTTAATGTGTTTTGTTTTTTAAATTTTATGTTGATCTCTTAAATGTAATGTTTTATCATTATTTGTTTTGCTGCTGTAGTCGTTGTGATCTTTAAAATGTTTTTGTGTTGATTAATTTGTTGGTGTTATTTACACTTCAGGTAAATTAAATCAAATGCCGGTATAGCCTTAAGTTCCACACATACTAAATTGCTTGATTTTTTTTTTTTTTTTTAATAAAAATCACATTGTACAATAAAAGCGCAGCAATGAACATTTTCTAAAACTGCATTTCCGTTGAAGACTTGAAACTACTTTTGAGTATCTATCTTGTGACTTAGGCAATGAGAGCAACATGGGTACAATACAAAAGAAGTCGAGGTTTCTGGAAGCCAAACACAACAGAACTGTCAGAGTGGACGGCAGAAAATGGCAATGGGTCAGGACAAATTATTTTCAAATGGGCAGCTGGTGTTTGTTCTTTTTACTTTCTGCAGACATTTCACATTTATGTGAGACAGGAAGCATGCCATCAGCAGAAAAAGCCATCACATGAGTTCAGGGTTTGCTTCTTTCAGAATTTTGTTGACAAGTCTTGTTAAAAAAAAAAAAAAATTGGACTTAAGTGACTATGAAAGCTTTTTTGAGACCATCACAATTTCACTCAATTGACGATCAAAAAGAAACCATTAGAGGAAAGTTTGTCCTTTAAATTAGATAAAAGAAGGAAATAGCTCCAATTTAAATGAATAAAACGTTTTATTTTCCAAAACTGCTACATATCCCAAAACGCCACAATGCGACGACATGTATGAAAGTTTTTTAGTTTATTCAGTAAGTGGCCAAATTTGTGGCATTTGTAATCGGGAGGCGGCGGTTGTATTTTTACACGTCGTGAAGTTTCCAGGGAAGTTTTTGGAAAAAGTGCAAATTAAACGACAACCAAGCAATCTTTCTCTAAAAGTTAACTTTGGTCAGTGGTTGCCCAGGCACATTTCAAGGTGGCAGTCAGGTGACAGGTGGGTGTGGCACCATTACAAAATTGGGTGATGGCTGGGGGGCCGCAGGTTGGTGGAGGGGTTGTAATGACGTATCAGGAAGTGACGGAGAAGGCTCTGGCTTGATTTCGCGAGGGCCGGAGGTAAGACATTTACTATGGGTGACGTCAACACTTGCTTTGTCCAGTTAATAATTATATATATTGAGATATTTTTAATTTTTTTCCAAGAAAGTCTTCAATCAGGACAACACCATTTGCAGGACCTGGTAAATCTTATACAGAAGAAAACTGGGATGTAGAGTTTTTGTTATGCAATAGAAGAGTCTAATCATAGGCGATGCATGCAATCTCTGCTTATAAATAGGAAGAATTCAGAGGAAGCGCTGGGTTAAGTTCATTTCTGAATGTACTCCAAAAAGTGCAGCTACTTAACAAAACATTTAAAGGGAGATTGGATTCTCAGTAACCTCTCTTCACCAAAAGAAAGGTTTCGCTTCTTATCCTTTTTGTAAGCTGGGGTGCTGCATTCCACATTTACATAATGTAAGAAAGCAACGGGAGGTCATGTATTTCCTTCGAACAATTCCTGGAGAGTCTTTGTTAGCTTTATTAAATAAAACTCCAGAAATGCATGTTTGACAAGCTTTAAAGTTGTAAAGAAATGTATGTTTAAAATTCATGCTAATACAATTCAAGTCTCTCTGTTTGATGTGATTTAATAAAGTTGCACTTTTTTTTTTTTTATACCGTCTTTTGAGTGTGACTGCTGGTTTGCATGGATGAGCTTCCGGACATGGACTTTCTCTCTGTAGAGATTAATATCTTCCATTCTATTTTCAAACAACTTTCCTCGAATATATAATTGGTTGGATTGTAGGAAAATAAATCGCTTCATTAATCAATTGTTACTAATTGCTAATTTTTTTTTAAATAACTCATTCAACCGTTATAATAAACTGCTGGATAACAAGTGTGTGAAAGTTTCTTTAGTGCCTGAAGACTTGGTTCAAATAAAACAAAAAAATAAATATTCTTCAGTATCATTCGAAGCTTCATAAATGTTCATTCCTTGGTGTGCCAAAGCCAGAAGTCAATTATAATATACAACAAATGAGATCCTTAGGAGCCACGTTCATTTAGAGCCTGACAATATACTCATTTAAATGTTCTCTGTTACCTCAGTTATGCTCCTGGGAAGAGCTGAAAACTCAACGCTGAGGAGAAGCAAGATGCACAATGCCTTTTAGCAGGTCATTAATCCGTGATTATGTTTACTGGGTACACTAGCAACATAAGTAAGTACATGCCTCTTAACAAGCAAACGCTTCATTTGTTGTGTCTTTAGCTCAGTTACAATCACTTTGTTTCTCTGACAGTGAGAGTGGCATTGATGGGGGAGCTGAATTTACAGAACACAGCAGAATCAGGAGTATTTAGCTCAACAGTGTCATTATGTACCACAATGACGCAAGAACACGCACAGCTAAACAGTATTTGAGTTCATATTTTATGGAGATTTTGTTTTATATTTTCTGAAAATATGAAACCGTTGCATATTTAGCCACGTTTGAGAGGTCTTTTTAAGTAAAAATACAGAACTAACCTATGACATGACACAATATGTTAAATTATCTAAAAGTACATTCTCGTTTGTTGTCGCATTGCCGTTAAGGGCAAATCTGATTTTAAGTCCCACTCCGATCATCTTTTGATCTATTGTAAAAGTGTTCCCAATAGTCTTTTAATGATGACGATGCCTTTTCTAAGCAACATTTAAAAACCTGTGTTGTTTTATAGGACGTAGCTTCTCATACCCACTAACAAAACATTACTGGTATAAATGGCAAGCAACATCAGAGATATTCAGCTGTAAA
>NC_050521.1:18995405-18995962 GCF_002922805.2 Oryzias melastigma
TGAATTTACAGAACACAGCAGAATCTGGAGTATTTAACTCGACAGTGTCATTATGTACCAGAATAACGCAAGAACACGCACAGCTAAACAGTATTTGAGTTCAGATTTTATGAAGATTTTGTTTTATATTTTCTGAAAATATGAAACTGTTGCATATTTAGCCACGTTTGAGAGGGTTTTTTAAGTAAAAATACAGAACTAACCTATGACATGACTCAATATGTTCAATTATCTAAAAGTACATTCTCGTTTGTTGTTGCATTGCCGTTAAGGGCAACTCTGATTTTAAGTCCCACTCCGATCATCTTTTGATCTATTGTAAAAGTGTTCCCAATGGTCTTTTAATGATGATGCCTTTTCTAAGCAACATTTAAAAACCTGTGTTGTTTTATAGGACATAGCTTCTCATACCCACTAACAAAACATTACTGGTATAAATGGCAAGTAACATCAGAGATATTCAGCTGTAAATTCCAGAGCCAGATGCCAGCTTGGATGAGGAAGACGAGGGTCTACACGGATCTATTCGTGGCGGACTTAACAGTTTGGGGAGCAAT
>NC_050521.1:18996125-19005534 GCF_002922805.2 Oryzias melastigma
ATAAATACATGAGAATAAAGTTGTAAAATTAGGAGATAAAAGACATTTCACAAAATCACACATTTTTTTATTTTTTAGAAATTTACTTTTTTTTTTTTAAATAAAATTATAATCTTCTGAAAATAAAGTTCTACTTTGACAAAAAAATAAAAGAGGCAAAGCAGATTCAGCAATATTCTGAGATTCTTTGTCTTCCTGCGCTTTAGGGAGTGCCGAAACAAATTTTGTGCTTTCTCTTTGGCTTTTATTTTAGACATGTTTATGAAGTATTAGCTTGGGGGCCCCCAGCAGTCGCCTACCTTTGCCTAATGGTAAGTCTGCCCCTGGATCTATTTGTCTATAAATGGATGCATTAGTAGAGTAGAGTAGAGCAGGGAGCTTGTGGCCCAATGATTTAGCACCTACACCACTGCTACACATGTTTCCCAGCAGCTTTTTTGTGTATGCTCCTAATACACAATATAGAGAAAATCAAAAATGCAATTTTAATCTTCTTTACATATACAGTCCTCCATGAGAAAAATGCCACAAGAACATGTTAAAAACCCCCAAAACACGGTTTTCTTTGGAATGTTTTTTTTTTTTTAAGAAGCTTGGAGCAAAATGCACTAAAATAGTCGGGTTACCAGTGTGATAATCCCTCCAATGATGTCGTCTGTTTTTGTTTTTTGGCATCTAATGAAAGTTGCAGGAGAGTGGGAAAAGGTTCACAAGGGCAGAACAAGTGATGTTTTTCAAAATGCAAAGCTAAGAGTATACATCAGAAAAGGGCAAAAGAAGATCATGAAAGTAAAGTTTTGAATACACGTCCTAAAAAGATATATGCTGCAGGGCGGCTTATCTACGAGGTTCAACTCCGCTTGTGGGGTTACAATGTTAATATATTTGCTCTTATATCACATTATTGAACTGCATTGGGGATTCTACTGCATGCAGACAGTGACTGCCTCATATCAATTTATTGTCTCCATAAAATGTATCTAGCTGTGGCTGGCTGTTTGCGGCGTGTGCAGATGTGTATCAGATTGGTCTCAGCGGGCAAACTACACACTGCTGGTGCGCAAATATACAGTACCAGGCAAGCTGGTCACACAAGCATAACTTTCTATCCAAACAAATCTAGTGTCAACATCTATTTAGGGTTTTTTGTTGTCCATGTCAGCTTTAGAGTATTCTGTCTGCAGTTAACACAGTTGAAAATGTGCAGTGTGTACAAACAGGTATTAGATACTTGCTGCAGGGATGGGTTTTGACTATCTTGTTTCTTGAAGACACGCTGATGCTCACAAATCCAGACTGACCTTGCTCATTGTCAGAGGATATGCACACTGCCGTCCAAAATCTGTTGTGGTTTATTATGTGTACAGCAGCCCAGAATCGCATGATCTGCAGTGATAGCAGGATGTCGCAATGTATGACAGAGAGTGGTCACATTTTACCAACAGAGGCGAGTTGAGAATAAATAAACTAATGGGGATAGGAAAATAAGGCTGAATCTGCTGTTATTCTCAGTGCAGTATGTAGCACCTCTCAGAGTGAAGACAGAAGAGAACCAATCATAGGGAAAAGCTGTTTATCTTTGATTTCCTTCCATCAGTAATCAGGCCCTGTTTTGTCAATTATTTGTCCCTGTCTGACAAGCTCGTAAGCCCATAAGATCTAACACAATACTGAGCCTCATAAAGAAAGGCAAATCCAGACTTTATAGGATTACCGACTCCCTCGTAAACTTGAAACTCACACCCTCCTGAGCGCATATTCCATTTATAGGATTTATTTCACAGATCCCGAAACGGAGTTCAGCCCTTTGCTGAACCCAAAGAGATCAAGCGGCAGAGTTCTGATGTCAACAGTGTGTTACAGTAAGCTTTTTAATATGCATTACCTCAGCTGACAGTGTCGGAGGGAAATCTGGTAGGTCATCAATACTATCTATGAGCATACTATGAGAGACGGGGAATTGAACATGGTTCAGAATACATCAGATAACAGAACCGCGAGAAGGCGTTGAAGGGCACAATACTGCTTATCGAGTTAATACAGATCAAATGCTAATCCTAGGTGTTACAGTTGGCCATCCTCTTATCAAAGGGTTGGTTTGACTCCCATCGCACATGTCAAAACAGGTTTGAAGAAGAGAAAAACCTTAGACTTGATAGCAGGTCAAAGGGATTGTGAGTATTATTGGGTAACTCAAAGGTTAACACTGTTTAAGGAAACATTATAACTTTTGGACTGAAGCTGGATAGAAAATAAAAGTGACTGTGGGCAAGGTTTTTCATCAAGTGACCACTAGGTGGATTGTTGAGCAACAAATTTTCTACAAATTCCAACATAAAACAAAGAACCTTACTTAAAATAATAAAAAAATAAGTATTTTTAAATCCCTTTTCACCCTTTTGATTAGATTTATTATGCTCACTATGTTATTGATGAACCTTTTAGCACAGGAGCTTTAGCTCCAGTGTTGACGTTCTTTAAATTACCGTAACTCTTCAACTGTTTAGGCAGTTAATGCAATTAGAAGTGAAGACAATCAGTCTTGCACTGATATACAACATGTTACAGTAGTGAAGTGCTTAGAATAGAATTGAATCGACAAGCTTTGTTTTTGTACATGTACAATAATATTTGGCAGCAACCCCCTCATGCAAAAGAACGCAAAAATACAACATGGAAAAACAAAATATTATCGTAAATTCTCCAATTCTGTCATGGAGAAAAGTAGCTTTTCAACGTTTGCAAAGCTGCGTTTCTCCATGCCAGAATTGGCCAATTCATGTCAATCGTGTGAAGGATCAAAGAGTTATGGTATGTCAAAAGACGTGTGTTGTTTAGGTGTGCTACAGACATTTCCAGTGTTAAAGGGATACACTTCAAAAGAAAAGCGACTTTGCACCATTAAGCAACACTTTATGTTTGTAAAATACAAAACCAGTTCAAAGCGTCAGAATCAGCTGATACATGTTGATTGCATAAACGGTTGAAGAGTTATGGCATGTCAAAAGCAAGTGTGTTATTTAGGTGTCACTGGCAGCATATCCAGCTTTAAAGGGTTAATTATAATTCACAATATGCTGCAATCAAGATTAAAATAAAGGGATTTTTTCCTTTGAAAAGTGACTGGCCGATCTGTTTATGGTCAGAGTAGTTCAATGTCCATTTAAAGGCCAAGATGTTGATCATCCCGACTAAAACAACCTTCTCACACTTTGTTCAGATCTGTACTCAGCAGTTGTTGGCAACCCGGTTAAAATGACTTACATCGATGTGATATTTGTTTTTGTTTTTTTGAAACTGGTTATTTTGAAGGTTTACTCGCCTCACTTCAACTTCATAGAGAAAAGTCACTGCCAATACAAAGATCTGTATCTTTCCCTTGGCTTGTAGAGCTACTCATCCCTGAAGATTACTTTCTTGTGAACTGCTGACTTTTTGGAGATGCTCACTGCAATCTCCTGAACACATTAGAAACACAAGACACTTCAATTGTTTTGCCCCCAGCATCAATACAATAATGAAACAAATAAAGTCCACAAACCTTTTTGTGATCCTATTCTTACAGAAACTATTTTCTTTCTGCCAAAGGGCCATCGTTAGACAGAAAATAACATGCAGGCTCGTGGGCTGGTTTTCATCATTTTTATTTTTGTATCAATACAAGTGATTGTTGACTTTAGGACATCCATACAAGACAAATCCAAAGATGAGTTATTGCTACAGCTTAATTTTGAGGTTACTAAAAGCAATGGCTAGCCTTATGCTGTGGCATTTATTGTAGCAGCAGCCATTGCCTGAGGCCTGTAAAATCACATGTTCTGTTGCTGTAAATTCTGTCTGAATTTGAGCTTCTTTGTTGACACAAATACAATTTAAAATAGCTTGAATGCATAATTATTTAAAACTTCCCAAATGGTGTTTGCATTCATTTTATTACATAAATAATATCTGCTTTGGCACTTAGTTACTTTACCACATAACATTACCACTTTGCAAAGTGAGGCACAATAAAGTGTTCCATTTAATCAACCCGTCAGCAGTCTTTATGCATCCTTCCCTCTGCACACTTGATGGTTTTAGATTTGGAAGAAAGATGTCCTGCAAAATATCAGTCACAACAAGGTTAGAGGGTTTGGTTTAGTGATGGGATTGTTATTTCTGGACATAAATATAAATCAGGCAGGAAGAGAAGGATGCAATTTATACTGAAAGCTGACACTGATATAAATGCGTCCACGTAACCAATTGATAAATAAAGCTAACAGCTGAGCTTTAAAATGTGTGACTGATTCCCTCTGCTGAGCGATGGGGTATATTACCAAGATCATTACAAAGTAATCACCTTGTTCTATGATCAGTTGTTTAGTTTTGATTGAAGTGGCCTATTCTAGGATTAAATCGCCCCATCTATAGGGAAGTTACCAGCTTAGTGGTTCAGGGAGGTGAATTACGTTACAATCACGCAGTGATTTGCAATCAACAAAGGTTGGCAGTTGTGAGATTTTTGGTTGCTTTAGCACAGAATATGGAGTGTGTGAGTCTCTTAGATGTTGGACTACAAGTTTGAACTTACTCACCTCATAAAATATGGACAATACAGAAGCCCAATACATATATATATATATATATATATATATATATTTCATTGTTCTTCTTTTATATATCGTTTGATGTGACTGTTATCACATCAGAAAATATTTACAATGTGTTGGAGTAACAGCATTATGTTTTGTGTCTCAGCCTGGCACGTGTGGGCTCAAGCAGAGTATTTGTGTCAAGTGTAAATAATTATAGGTTCAGACACATATAAACGCAGTGAGTAAGTGGGAAGATCTGCTCTTATTATTGCCATTTTCTCCAGATTCTGTTGTTTCACACAGACAGAGAATTGTCTTAGTAAATTAATTTACTGGGATTATTTATGCACACATGTGTAATGTCATGAAGGGGAAGATATAAATCTAAATAAATGATGATCTCCACAGCATAAAAGCCAACAATCTACATGTATTCTCATGTGTTTGACTTTATCCTTACAATTACAAGCCCATTACTGCAAAAATATGGATAGGCTGGGGCTTAAAAAAGGAACAACAGTGATCCAAAGGAGAAACGCGTGTGATGTTACAAAGACGACAGGTGTCATGGGGAAGGAGAGCAGAAAAAAGTGGATTATCTTTCGCTTGCAGCGTGGTTTCAATTATTTATATAACATAACATAAAAAAAAGTTGATATAATACTAGCTCAATGCTGCTCTGTAGTCATAAATTAGAGTTAGGTAAAAGTGTTACTGCTGTTGAATCAGTTTGTCACTTTAATTGCATAAAATGTTACTGGTATTGCATGATGTGGGGGGAGATTCACGGATCAAAATGAAGGGGAGATGATAGTCTGTTCTCTGATTAATCTTTGGTTAGACAGATGCTTGCATGGATCCTCAGCAGCACACAGGAAACCAAATATATTCTAGCCTATTTCAAGGAATCAGAACTTTTTCTTTTTAAGTGTTAGCTCAGAGTGAACAATTCCACATTTTTACTTGGTTTGCTCTCATCATTATCGGCTCCTCAGACCTCAGAATAAACTGTCTACATTTAAACGGTAAACAAATCATACAGAAATTCATGTTTGTTCACTTGTCTCTTACAAAAAAACCTATTCAAGAACTTTGATGTAGGCACCCTTAGTCTAAAAGTGAGCTAATACACCCTCTTTCAGTTGTCATTTTTGTGAAGCCCTGACAGAGCTGCAGCCATTGCTCCTACCTAGAAAACTGCCAAAATTAGCAGCCAACCATGTAACCGACGTCAGTGTTTATCAGAGGAAGTGCATTAGGTACTGGTCTCAGCACGTCCCATCATTCAAAACATCCCCAAATGTGTGGGACACATCCTCCTCAGCTTAAAGTAAGTACCTTATGCAATTGTGTTTCAGGAGGTAGAGGCAGTAGTAAAAGCGTGTCCCTGCCTGGGCATGAGCACAAAACAAGGTCAGTTTATTTTATTTTGGGGAAAGAATGGACACAATCCTCTGGACAACTGCAATTTCTACAAACAGCACAGATGCATTTGTTTGTGCTGTTGGAAAAAGCAGATCCAAACATGGTGGTGGAGGTGACTCCCATCTTCCCAAACAGTAAATCTTTGCACTACTACTACTCAGGAGGGCTAGTTGTTGTCTTCTTCTGTAAAACTTTTGATTCACTTTTGAACAAATCATCCAAATTTCCGTATGACTACATGCAGGTATGCACATTTGTGTTTTGTAACTATGTAAATATTCACTACTGAGTGTGTCCAACTGGTAATAAATTCACATTTCTAATTAGCCAATCACATGGCAGCAACTCAATCCATTTAGGTATGTGGACATGGTTCATTTGAGCATCTAAATGTAGAACAAAGGTGACTGAAGTGAGTTTGAATGTGGCTTAGTTATTGGTGTCAGACGGGCTAATCTGAGTATTTCAGAAACTGCTGATCTAGTGGGATTTTCACCCACAACCATCTCTAGGGTTTACAGAGAATAGTCAGAAAAAGAGAAAATATTAACTGAGAGGCAGTTCTGTTGGTGGAAATGCTTCATTGATGCCAGAGGTTAGAGGTGAATGGCCAGACTGGTTCCAGCTGATAAAAAGGCAACAGCAACTCGCATAACTACTGGTTACACATGAGGTATGAAGAGGAGCAGGGCTACAGCACCAGAACAACACACCGGGTGCTATTCCTGTCATCTAAAAACAGAAAACTGAGGCTACAATTCACACAGGCTCATCAAAATTGAACGATAAAAGACTGGAAATATATTGCCTGGTTTGATGAGTCTATATTTCTGCTGTGACATTGGGGGGCTCAGAATTTGGCATCGAAAGCATGAATCCGTCCTGCCTTGGATCAATGGTTGGTAGTGGTTTAATGGAGTGGGGGATGTTTTCTTGGCACAATTTACAAATCTGCAGCAACTGTGTACACTATCATCATGGACTAAACTCCATCCATCCATCCATCCATCTTCTTCCACTCATCCAGGATCGGGTTGCATCTAAGCAAAGATGCCCAGACTTCCCTCCACCTGGCCACTTCCTTCTGTTCCTCTGGGGGGACCCCATGTCATTCCCAGGCCAGGCGAGAGATGTAGTCTCTCCAGCATTTCCTGGATCTTCCTCGGGGCCTCCGCCCAGTAGGATATTCCCAGAGCACCTCCACAGGGAGGCGTCCAGGAGGCATCTGGACCAGATACCCGAGCCACCTCAACTGGCTCCTCTCAATGTGGAGGAGAAGCGACTCTACTCCGAGCTCTCTTAAGGTGATCAAGCTTCTCACCCTATCTCTAAGGGAGCGCCCACCCACCCTACGGAGGAAACTAATTTCAGCCACTTGTAGTCGGGATCTCGTTCTTTCAGCCATGAACCAGAGCTCATGACCAAAGGTGAGTTTTATAACAAAGATTGACTGGTAAATTGAGAGCTTCACTTTCTGGCTCATTTCTCTTTTCACCCCAATGGACAGATCCAGCAACTGCATAACAATAGGCGCTGCTCCAATCAGTCTGTTGATCTCACGTTCCAATCTTCCCTCACTTATGAAAAAGACCCTAATATATTTAAACTTCTCCACCAAGAGAGGTCAAACTATGTTTCTCTGTGGTGAACGTCTTTAGTACCTTGATGAATCTGTGCTACGAAGGATTAAGACGAAAGGGGGTCCAACGCGGTACTACCAAGATCTTTCTAATAAAGTGGCTAGTGAGTGTACAAAGAAAGGTTACATATCTACCCTTTGGCTTGACCCTAACGAGAAGAATGTTGGTACATGTTGGGATGGGTGGACTCTCAGTCTTCACCAGTTATTGCATAATAAACCCAAATATACTTTAGCCCTCCAACGGCATCTTTAGCTTGCCTCCCTATTATGTGCCTCAAAACCTTATTTAAGGTCCTTCATATTTTTTGGCTTCTTGATGCGAGTCATGCATTTTTAACCGAATCCATCACAGAAGGCAGCAGGGGCTGAGCTGGAAAGCCTCTCATATCCAACATAAGAGGATGTTCTTGAGTTCTTGACTATTATGAGGATAAAAATTCTAAATCAACTGCAAGCCTTTCGAATAATCATGTCATTTTGTGGTGTCCCTTTATACAGACTTAAATGTAGCTTATTATTATTGTGGTGGCTTTTTGCAGCAGACCTTGGTATCAGACGAGTGGTGTATAGCATCATTATTTCAAATGTCAGCTTTGTGAATTATCATTCTTTCCATGAGTTTGTCTGTCTTTCCTTGTAAGTCAATAACACTTTTACTGCACTGAAGAAAATTCAATGTTTGCGAGGTTTGATAGTAACGGGAATCAGACACACCGGTGCAGAACTGTCTCCTGATGGAAAAGTATGGCTACCATTTGAGAAAATTTCACATCATTGAGCATTCAGAGAGAGGACGAAAAAGAAATGAGCCAAGGTGAAATCCAGCTTTTCCGACCCATCGTGTTTGGGAAAGATGCCCCTTCGCTTTCTTGTACTCACGCTTCACGTAAATACAAAGCCAACAGATACAAAAAGAAAAGAATAAAAAAGACATACATATTCAATGCTTTCTCTAAAGTAATGTCAATATGAGGGCAAGTGAGTGCTCAATATTCTCCACCAAACTCCAAAATGATGAGAGGGGGATGATGTAAGAGTTACAACTGCTGCAGTGTCTCACTGAGAGAGCTGGCACAGAGACGGTATAAGGGAGGAGAGGAGGAGGAGGAAAGACAAATTGACAGACTTAGAGACAAACAGCAGAAAAAATGCTTAGTGGAAACCATTGAGGAAAAAATATTTACATGAATTGTACTTTAATTTGCCTCTAATGCACTCCTGTCTCTCATCTGATGAATTATTTATGCAATTTATCTGTTTTTATACTTAAGTCGAGCTATTTAGGAGGGTAAGAAATCAAGACATTTGGTTGAAATTGCATTTGGTTTAAATCCAACTCTTCTGCTTCTTATTTTGTGTTTTCAGGCTTCTGAAAACACACATGTTGTACTAGGAACACAGAGTCAGGAATTTTAGCCTTTATTGTTCAGCATTAGGACGTGTGTTGTTAGTGACCATTCAGTAAAAGGTTGTTTTAGTACATAAAAAAAGAAGATAAGTGGTTGTTGTTGGAAGTTTTAAAGAATAAACTCCCAAATCTGTCTTTTCTTGTACTGTCTCTCAATTTGATATTGCTCAAATGTGCCAATTAAGACAAAAGTTGTGACTGGAATTGTCTGAATAGCAAAGAAAAGTCAGTTCAAAGTTGCTTTTATTCTAAATCGATAAAAAATTAACACCTTTGATGTCTGTGGAGATCATCTGCCTTCATATATGGAGCTCGCCTTTTCATTCGCCACCGCTCAGACTCAGCAGTTGTTGCACG
>NC_050521.1:19005640-19008960 GCF_002922805.2 Oryzias melastigma
AAAGAATAAATGAAAATGCGGTATTAAATGTTGAGAGCTTGCTTTGTAGCCAACGGAAATGTGACTTTCACAGGTGGAAGTTTTACATCAAAAGATTGCTGTGATTTGATGCTGTGTCTCCATGTCAACTAAACATTTGAGGAGTCCGCTTCCCTCTTCGACCTGCTGCTCAACTCAACTAATCTAGATAAAAGTGTCCGTGTCTTAAGGACAAATACATCCTGACCCAGGACAAATGAATAAAGCAAATTGCACATTATAGAACTCCGAATCATTCCAGGGTAGAGCATAGATTGGTATAGAGCTAAAAACAGTCCCAATTTATATTAATATGAGCAAAAGTTAAATGCCCCCTTCAGGCATTTTAACAGAGAATTACAATTTATATGCAATTCATTTATAATGGACTTTCAAATTATCAATATTTGATACATTTGCTGACTCTGGAAAAAAAAAGAAGCTTAAAACAGACTTTGGTGTGAAATTCTACCTTTGGATCATTTCATAAGAGCATGAACCGCCACTAAAGTTCAAGTTTGGTGTGAGTCGCAAAGTCCTTTTTCCAATTTCAGTTATCCCCAGCAAGCAGTAACATATTCTCCCCGAGATATGAGGAGGATGTGGAGTTTAAAATGGCAAATTTACATTTTCCTTACATGACCTTTTCACACTTATTTCTAACCGCGGAGCAGGAGAATGTCGAACAGACAACACTCGTACTCAACTGCACAAAAACACCAAAAGGTGTCTCTTTTTTTTTTTTTTCTTAGCGCGTCTCTGCGGTTCCGGCTGTCATGCTTTTCTCAAAAAATGTGTATTTTAGGACATTATGCAGATATAGAGCCAGAAAGAAAATGATTACATTTTCTGTCCAACTTTACCTTAATGACTTAAAATCTGAAGAGCGTCTGAGTCTTTGCCATTTTTTTTTTTTTTTCGTTACAGAAACACAGCTTACATCTCACTTCTAGATGAAACGGATGCTCTCCGACTCGCTACGATAATTCTATCATCAACTTTCAATGTCTTGCAAAGCAATAAAGTGCAGTCATGTGAAAAATGAAGTACTCTGTTAGTCCCAAGGTTTCACATATCATGACAAATTTTATTGAAAAAAAAAAAAAGCTCTTACCAGGTTATGTTCATATAACCGTGATCGGACAAGAAAAGGATTGTTATTGTGCACCATACATATTATGACCTTGGGATGAGAAAGAAGTTGTACAGAAATATCTCAAGAGTATTGATTTAAACATAAATGTACTGAACAACATTAAATTAGAAAACTTTAAAATAACAATAATAATTGTTGGATTATAACCCTTGTGCTACATGAATGTTCACATTAAAAGTGGGGACATCTGGACCCCACAAGACACAGTGCTGTACTTTTTTTTTTTTTTTTTTTCCAAGGATTTTTTTTATCTTCAAGGACATAGTTTCCGGCCCTCCAGATACATTTTTATTTTTTTATATTAATGACCTGGTGTTATTTTGCGCTTATTTCTAACATGTATAATTTTGAGAAAATATATTTTTTGTAGAGAGTAAAACAGTGAAAATTTAAAGTTGATTTATTCTGGAATAATATTCCTGCCTGTTTTTATTCATAGTAATGTTAAAAAGTTGCGTTTTTAAAGTTTTTAAATTTTATTTTTAGTGTGTTTAATAAATGTCTAACTTGTTTGACCCGCAACCTAAGGTGTGTTTTGGATTTTGCCCCCCCCGATTTAACCCATAACATGGCTTTTTTTTAGACTGAGTGAAGATGTAAAGTTACATGAAAAACAACAACTCATTGTCCTTATTAGAACAAACAAATACCTGCATTCTATTTATTTCAAGCACAAGCAAAAATGATTTATTCTTTCACATTTTCAAGAGGATACTTGGTAGAAAACAGCTCTTTAATCAGCTTTTGAGACTCTATTCCAGCTATTGAATCATTTCGAGTTGTTTGCTTCCATGCATTATTTGTGCAAAAACCATCTTGTTTTGAAAAGTCATTTTTAGAGTGTTGGGAAAGCTAATTATATATTAAGTATTTTTGTTTTCAGCTTCAGCAAGCCCTTATAAATATTTTGGAAAGCATTACAGTATGAATGTATTTATATGCGAGTAAAACTGATCATGTTTTTCTGCAACAATTCCCTTTCCACTCACTTGCTCCCCTGGATTTACAACAAACTTCGCCTCATTGTCTCTTTCCCCCCTCTAAACTCCCCATAGTCATGCTTAAACCATTCATGGCTAATCTGATAAATCCATAGCTTACCAGCCTCAAACATGCCATCAAATTAATCCAAAACAGTTGGCATTTTGATCAAGCATTTCCCAAATGTCATCTTTTTTTCTTTAATTTTCCATTATCAACCTTTTCTTTTCTACTGCCAACAAAAACAAGATGCCATTCTGAATTTATTACTATCATTATTTTACTATTTTTTACGAATAAAGTTATATGCAGAAATAGTGCAACATTCCATAAAAGTTAACTAACAGATTTCATTTTAACCATCATATCATTTCCACATATTAAACCCAAAGCTAACATCTGCTGGCAAATTAAATGTCTTATGAGCAATAATGCGTTTGAGAAGAAAAAAACTGGTGGCATAATTATGTTTAAACTAGGCAAAATCTGATAGCACAATATGAAAAATTCAGAGGCTCAAAAATGATTGTTTGGAAATTAATTTTGTGAAATTTTGAATAAATATTACAGTTTGTGTACAGGATTAAGTGCTGGTAATGAAGAACTTTTATTATGTAGTTTTGCATGTCTCATCTGTGGCCAGACTGAAATGTAAAGTAGTTAATTCCTTAGCTCTGTGGAGAATTATTATTAGCGCAGCAGTGGGTGGCGTGTTGGTCAGAGCTGTCACTTGATTGTAAGAGAATTTATTTTTTTTTTTGTTCTTATCCTGTTTGAACTTTTCTGTGAGAATTAGACGTCGACTTCCCTGTCTAAGGTGTAAATGTGAACATCTACTTCTGCGTGATCCTCCAACTAAACAGTGTATTAAAACAAGTTGTTAAAGAAGTTACAGATGAGGGGATGATTAATGATTATAATTGGAACTATATTGAAAAAATAAAATAACTAAGCTATTTCCAGCACTATCAAAACTACTCTGTTTCATTTTTTTTTATGTATTTAGATAAGGTTTTCTACAAATTTGTTGGTCTTATAGAACTGAATCCATCTGTTCGTGTTGAAATATTACCATTAACATGGGATGAAACCCAAACTCAAAGCATGATTAAGTCATTATGTCTCACAATGCAGAACAGTATGAGACATCATTTCAATTAAATTT
>NC_050521.1:19009588-19024738 GCF_002922805.2 Oryzias melastigma
TCACAATGCAGAACAGTATGAGACATCATTTCAATAAATTTGGCATCCTTATTTTATCAGACATTTTTCCCTCCCCACAGCCAAAAAGATGTATTAGTATAATTATTTCTGCCGTTTTTCCTTTTATTTATTTATTTTTCTTACTGTTTTTCAAGTGTTCTTATGTGCTGGTGTTTTTGTCAAGGAAATATTCAAAACACTGGTAGGTGAAGCTCTTACTGATAAAAGCAATTTTTATAAAATAGTGTATCTCTGTAAATATAATACTATGAATATAGTTAATGAAATTTGAACAAAATCCCCCTAAATACAGTAATATAGGTCAGGAAAAACATGGAGGGAGCTGAAACTGCACTTAAACTTCAAGTAATCCCAATAAGACTCTGAAAAAATCCTAATCTCGTGGCTAGACTGGGAGTAAAACAGATTTTCTTTGACCCTCAGTGGGGGAAAAGGGAATAAAATGGGCCATAAAGATCTTTGCAAATTAAATAAACATATGCAGGCAAATGAGCACAACAGTTCTTTCAAAGGTCAGGTCTTCAATCTGAAACGTGAGCGGGTTGTAATCCCACATGTCAAACTTGAGCAGCAAAACGAGCATTAAAGACGGACAGAAGAGCCATCTCCACAGATGATTGTTTTCATCACTGAAAGAGAGAAGTCTTGATTACATGAATACAAACACGAGTATCAGGAGTCAGAGCCTTAAATAGATGTAGAACATTAGTTGATGAAACTTACCGTTCAAAATATACTGTGTGTTTGCTATTTTTTTAGGTTGAAGAATCAACAAAAGTCCCACTAATCTATTTAACAATTGAAACTGTGTAAGGATTGTTCATACACAACATCTTTACACCAAATAAGCACACATTTATTATTTTTTTATTTTCTTTAAAATGTAACTTTACATTTTAAACAGAATTTTTAAAACAATCCAAGTTTAGAACCAAAGTGTTACTAAGTGTTCTCAGTGATCTTTTAATTACGATTATGCCCTTTTCAGGCAAAATCAATAAACTTGTCATTTTTGTCAGTAATTATTAACAGGATTTTTGCCACAGAGTAAGCTTTCTCTCGTTTCCCATCAGCCCTCACTCTCTCCTGCTAGCTTACAGCCCCTCACAACCCCAATCTAACATTACAGTGCAACAAAAATGGCGAGCGATTACAGAAACTACAAGCTTTTTCCAACTACATTTTTTTTGTCTGCTCTTTATTTACCAGGATTTGAATAAAGAAATACTCAGAAAAAACTGTTTTAATCTTAATATAATTTATATAAAAAATTATTTATATATATATTTTTTTATAATTTTCATTGGAGTGGATATTTAGTATGACGAAAGTATATAAATACTTTTTTTTTATGTAAATGTACACTTGGTTTTTGAAACAATCTAACTCTGCAACATTACATATTTTAAGACATTTCAGGATTGTTGTCTAGATTTTGTGTTTTGACTGATGGTCTTTCTGACATGCTATAATCCTGCAGATCTTTAACTCCTGGACATCAGGGATTTTAATGGCAGCACAGAACCGTTATGAGGCTTGTGAATCCCCTTCCCCCCAATAAAACTGCTCAATTAATATAACAGCAGGAGTTAATGAAGTCATATTGAACTAGGCCTGCTCCTTACCATGTTTCCATTTTGCTTCATTTACATGTCACAGACTGAGTAATGAAAGCTGCTTTAAAAGGTAAAACACTCATTTCATTTTCCAAGACTTTATTTAAACTGTAACAGCTTTCCTTTATGTTCCGCGTGTAATGTCGAGAGTGGTGTGTTGTGAGCTTCAGAACTGCATACTTATTTTATCAGTAGTCACAACACTACAGCTCAGAAAAAAATGATATTTGTTGACTTTATTTTTCTCATCATGTCCCTCTGAATGTCCATAAGGACAGATGCCCACAGCCACAGACTGTGTCCTGGTTCACTGAGTCTTTCACTTCATCATAATCTTTGTCTCATCAAATCACATCATACTTGTTTCCCCTATAATGAAGCAATTTGTCATTGTAGTTTCAGTTGACTGCATTGTACATGCCCTGAGTCCACCTTCTGTTTATTTTCTTTTTATAACTTTACGATATCATAACAGAGAAATGCTAATTACTTTTGAAAATATTATTAATCGTGTATAATTAATCATAAGTATAAATGAAATGGTTACATAATTTGCATCTTAAAAGAACCTAACCTAAGCTTCTCTATATAAAGATTAACCAAAGTGAGAGAAATATTTAGAGGAAAAATAAAAATACGCTTTTTTAAAATAAGATTGTGAACTTTAGTAGAACTATTTGGTTATATTTAGTACTAAAGAACAAAAAATCTTCTGGAGTTATTTGCTTTTAAATGACAATTTAAAATAGATTTATACATTTTGGTGTTTATAAAGTATTTTGAGAATCTGAAATATTAATTAATTTATAGATTGAAAAACATTCATTGAGCTCTTCCTTGTTGCTGCAAAACTGCAACATTACACTTTGAGAGTAAACTATTGACTGTATATAGAGAACTGGACAAAGTGACTGCCTTTGCGCTCAAACAATAACCATTCTTTCTCTGATAACTTTTTCTCAATGTCTTCTTCCTAATCATATTTTTTTCATGATATTTTTCTTTATTGCTAGTTATTCAAGCTATAAGGTGATCAATCAGATGCCTCAGTTTGCCCCACCTCAAATGTTTGACAGATTCTCTTAAACCCACTTTGAACAAGTATATTCATGATTGGCAACAGTAGTTTCCCTAAAAATGTTGACCCTGACCGATTCGGACCAATCACTATCGTCTGGCTCCAACATGGCGCTGTCCATATCCTGGAAAAAATGGCGACCAAACTGGTCTAATTTTGCTGGATCTGTCGGTAAGGCATTTTCTATGGGTGACAATATTCAGTACAGTTCTCTACATACAGTCAATGGAGTAGACAAACCATACATCTTTATCAACAGTTATTTGCTCTGCTATATATCGGAGCTGAGTTCTCCATCCTCATAAAACTACCATGTTTAAACAAAGTCAGAAATAAGTGGAAGAAGAAACAACTGTTTAACATTTTTTCTTCAGGAATTAAGAAAAAGTTAACATTTACCAAAAGAAAGGAGAACTTGTGGTATCCATTTGCAGTAGCTACATTTGTATTTTAATATTGTCTAAGTTTTAATGAGGCTATGTTAAATTTGAGCTTCAGAGGGACTTTTATTTTCATTTTTCTTTTGCCTTTTCAGTAAAGTGAGTGACTTCTGCTATACATGCACATTTTTTCTCATGCTATGAAATTGCAAGTAAAGTGGACAGTCTTGGAGGACTTCCAGAGTATCTCCACCTATCCTTCAAACTTTGAATAAAAGCAAAACAAAGAAATGTAGATTGCTGTATTTATTAACAATTCTGTATGGATTTTCCTCTTTTCTCTTTTTTTTCTTTTGTTCTCCTCTTTCTTTGTTTTCTCTTTCAACCTGTTTCAGCGCTTTAAAGTTTCTGTCAGCTTTAATTATTCAACTATTGATTAAATGACTGACCTATTTAGCAATGAATAATGCATTAAGGCAGAATTTTGTAGCACACGAAAATTCTTTTACAGTATGTGCAGCTAATCCATGAATCAGAGTGACGTAAATCATCTTTTCATGATTAACCTACATCATAAATATGAGGAGCTCCTGAGAAAATTTCCCATTATCACGGGTGCAGCTGTTGTTTATGTATTTTACCTACATTGAAGTACATTTTTAAACTGGTATCCTGCAGTGAGATTCATCATGTTTAATTTGGCAGTCATCGTTGTTGCTCAAAGATTAAAGCATGTCATTAAATGGTTGTTTGACTGTATAGACATGAGTTATGTTTATAAATGGAATAGAAGGACTTTTTTTTTTTTTTTTTTACAAACATGCAGATAAATGGACATCCTAAATTCAATTACCATTTTTTTGTGATTCAGACATCTCAATGTTGGAACCAGACAACGCAAGGAATCAGTGATTGGTCCAAGCCGGTCTCAGTTAATATTTCTATGGCAACCACTCTCCCCAATCAGAAGTGAACTTGTTTGAAGGATACACCCCTACCACATGAAAGCACGCTCGGGAGAGTCTATCAATGAAAGGTTTTGAATGTTAGATGTGACACCACACGTTTTAATTGAGGCATCTGATTGGCCAGTTAATAACTTTTATAACAGAACAAAATAGAATATGCTAAAAAAAGTAAGCTATTAATAAGTAATAGCTGTTTTTTTCTCAATAGATGTCTATGGGATTTAGGGTTTTTGGAACCAGTACAATGAGTAATTCCTGTTTGAAATGCAAGGGGGAGGAGTCACTCAGTCTACTTCTAATATACAGGCAATGGGAAATATGCATCATTTTAGTCACTCCTGGGTTCTCACTTATATTCTAACATTCTAGTTGTGGCCATTTTGGGTTCTGGTGGTGCAGAATCAATGTGTTTTCTCTAACACACATGATTTATTTTGTGCTTATTTTTTTGCCAGTACTCTAGCTTCCTTCTGTCGCATAAAGCCACGCGTGTCAGCTTGATTGGTGATCCTAAATTACTCCTTGGAAGAATGTACAGTTGTTTGTCCGTGACAGTTCCCGTCAGAGATTGGTTCCAGCTAACCACCATGACCCTGAACAAGATGAAGTGGGTAGGGAGATTGAGAACTATAAACCTTCTGCAAACCAACTACCATGACTGAATTTCACTTGCTAATTTCCTTTATCTGCTTCAACCTGTTCATGGTCACCACAGCCCTCTGGAGCCCATCCCAGCTGTCACTGGGTGAGAGGCCCGGTTCCACTTGGACAGGTTGCCGGTCCATCACAGAAGTACCGTACACACCTCCAAAGGGCAATTTCAGAATCACCAATCAGCTTAACATGCATGAGTACCTGGAAAAACACACAACCACTATTAGCCTTTCCCTGGGTGATCTGTAAAGCTTTCCTTACATACAGAATTGCAGAGTAACAGTCATACAATTTCAACTGGAGGCTCAGAGTCAGGGGCCTGCTAGGGTTACAGCACAGCCGGGAAATCAAGAGCTGTTAAACTTGTACAAAGAGCAGACATGGACAGGAGCAGATGCTGTCAGCCAGGAGAGCAGCACTCAGCTCACACCAAGTGAACTCTCTATGGGGAAAAGCTCTGAGAGAGAAATAGGCGACATTACAACTTGTACCACCACGTGCAGGAACAGCAGACTCAAATACCATAAAAAGTGAACACCGAGCCAATATGAATCGAAACATCACTAGGGATAAACTCAAGGGATGCCCATAAAAAAGTCACACTCAGCTTGTACAAACACTGAAGATGTGAGTTTACTGTAGTATTTTGTAGACATGGGAAGAGACGTGTTCCAAGGATATGGTGTTA
The DNA here is from genome assembly GCF_002922805.2 of Oryzias melastigma. Lineage (NCBI taxonomy): Eukaryota > Metazoa > Chordata > Actinopteri > Beloniformes > Adrianichthyidae > Oryzias > Oryzias melastigma. Next base: position 19,014,994 of record NC_050521.1, read on the forward strand.
AGGTAACAGTTCCCTGCCTCAAGTCTTCTGGCTTATGCATTTATTCATGTCAAACCTGAGCCAGTAATGCTTCTTCAGACAAGAAAAAAGTCTCAGGAAGAGTAGCACAATGTTAAATCTTTATAATATTGATCTCAAGATGATTTTTATTAAAAATATCCTCTGGAGCAATAGCACTAAATCTAGTCTATACAAGGAATGCAAATTTAGAGTAGTAAGTTATCAAACTTTTTTTGTTATGCAGGATTTGCTAAACATATTTAGGATTTCTATTGTAATTTGAACTTCAAACACGTTGGTATATGTATTTATTCACAACTCACAAAAAATGAGGGATAATGTTATTTACATGAGTGTTTTTGCTATTTGCTTGGGATGTTGGTAGAATATATAAAAGTTCCCTTTGATATTACTAACAATGAAAGAGAAGAAACACAATTTCCACTAGTTTGACATTTATAAGTCCCAAAATTAAGACTATAATACCGAGAGTCCTAAATAATCCAAACTGTCCATATCAACAGCTGGTATCTCCACCATTTCTAGGTGTCAGTGGAGTCACTCTAAGCAGTCAATGACTGAGAGTGCATCGGTCTTTACATACTAGTCATGGTTGTGGCTTGTCCACTTCTGGGTCTGTCACAAACTATGCCAAGACTTCTGTGTCTTCCAGTCTGCTGATGACACTGTATACACACCAACTTCAAGTCCCACAGCCCACTGCCTACTACCAATCCAAAGGCGCTACGGCCTCGTGGAATAGCTCGTCTGATAAGCGGCGTGTTTGGAATGACTTACTGGCAAGATCGGCTTTTATATCCACAGAATGTTGAAATTGATGCTACAATGAAAAGGTTTTTCTTTTAGATTTGGGACCCAATAAGAAAAGCATACTGTACACAGTGAGACCATTTTGAAGAAAACACTAAATGAGGTGTGTCCAACACCACAATCCTCTCGCAGAAATGCGTAAAGTGAAACAAATATTGTGGATACGACAGCTACAATTTTCTCGCTGTCTTATTGTGAGTAGTGTATGTGTTTATATGTAGGTTTATTTTGTCAAATTGTTCTTGTAGCAAAGTTCTCTTTGACAAATACCACTGTACTGTCATGATGGTGGAGCTAGGCATAGTAGACCCAGAAGCTGGAACCTGGAAGGATCACATTTAGAATAAGAGATTGATAACACTTTTTATGTTTTTTTTTGTTTTTTTTAAGCTTTCGTGGCAGCAGGACAAGGCTGACTGGGAAGTTGAACACATCTCTGGAAGGTGAGTACGAGCGGAGGACCCAGAATGGAGGTCAGAGGCGTGGAACAAGTAGGGGTAAGTAGCGTAGCGTGAGTACATGGCGAGATTGGAGGCGGGATCCCGGTGTGGTTCCGAGCAACAGTGGTGTAGAATCGGACCCAGGTCAGTAGCGAGATGAGGATGGTGATGACAATCCTGGAGATAGAAGCAAGTTGTGAGTGCCAGGACAAAAAAGGCACGAAACTTTAGCACGGCCAAAGCTCCGCACTGGTGAAGGTAGCGAACTGGCAGTGAATTCTGGAGAGGGCACATCCTAAAAGTGGCCCAAAAGTGATGGTTGATTATTGTTGTCAGCTGGGTCCAATCAGGAAGAGAACGCAGGAGCCCAGGAGCACCGTGACATGTAGAGTGTATCACTGCATTATTTTTTTAAAGCGTTGCTGGAACTTTAATTAGTTCTTAAGAGCTTTGCTCTGATTAATGTAAGTTAATATCAAATGTGTTATATCTGCTTCCTCAGTGAATTTCAAAATCTAGTGGTCATCCTCTCATCACTGCAGTTGTCAGAATCTCAACCATTTTGTTTTGAAGCTTATTGATGGTGGGGTATATGTTCCCTCCTCTCCTGTCTTTTTTTTTAATCCTTTTGTGGTGGATTTTTAATTCATTTTTCATGTGGCAATGACCTGTACAGGCATAAATCAGAGTTTTTCCTCATTCGTTTGGTGTGCTTAATGTCTTTCTTGTTTTGTATTGTTGCTTTGTGTAACTCTCCGCCACACGGTACTGAGCGTGCTCATTAGGAGGAGGTTAAACAGCAAGGTGGCGGAAGTAATGTAAACAATTTGTTTTAAAATACTTTTGTCACAATGTATCTTTCTTTTTCCAACCTTCTGAAACTCACTTTTGCAAAAGCTGTTTTGTCTTGTGTTGTTTAGTGGAAGACTGAGAACCTGAGCGCTATAAATTAGCCAAATGGTTTCAAAGTAATAGCTGTGCCATTTTTGCTCACATAAAACATTTATGCTCCATGGTAAGGGAACCGCTTACAGAAGTGTACATTGGAGAAGATGTGTACTGTCTCACCTACATAAAGTACAGAGCTTTGAGAGCAAAATGGGACTGTTCCCTAAGTACCAGCTGGATTCTGTAACCTCCTTTGCCAAGTGATTCAGCAAATGGAGAGCGGGAAGCACTGCCAAGAGCACTGAAACACAAAGTGCGTACTATAATCAAGGTCTGTACGCTTGAAATATCACTCTAAAATATGACAATTGGATGCATTTAATTTGTGCTATGCAGTTTCATGACATTATTTACAATTATTCATCTTTTTTTTTTCTTTTTAAAGTGCTGAAATGAGACAACTGCACAGAAGTCTAGTACAAACACCTAAGCATCACAAAGATCTTGAATGGTCAACTGTAAATAATGAATGATAACTACATGAGAAAGCTTTTATGCAGTTGGGAAGTCGGGAAAATTATTTGATAGCAGACCAAGGTCACCAGCTTTTTACTGTACGGATGTAGTACATAAGAGGCTGAACAATAAGCAGACATTTTGTTATGAAACTCCAAGTTAGAAGAAAAGAGCCACTGAAGTGTGAGAAAGGAAGAAAAGAGGAACACAGCAACAATCGGATTCATTTATCTATTTTTATTTGAAATCACCTAAATAAATACGTACCCTTTTTTTCCACCTCCACAAGTCTACTCCACACAGATTATTTCAAGTCGACCTTGCTCAAGGGTAGAGTTAACTCAATAAAGGAGATCTACAATGGATCATTGTCAGAGTTACCAAAAATGCTTTTTCCTTTCATTTCATTGTTTATTTTATTGCAAAATAGTAGACAGAGAGAGCAAGAGAACATACTTGAGACCTAAAACTCAATAAACCCACTCAAAAGGCACTTTCTTTATCGTAAAAGGAAAAATCAATTTCATCAATACCACCAATAAATACTAAACCTTTTTTAGCTTTCCAGTGAAGTCTTTTTCCTTTAATTTCCTCCTCAATTAAGATCATTTTTCACCTCCTTAAAGGCAGGATTTGTTCATGCTCACTTCAGTTTTTGTCTTTATTTCTTTGACTTTCTTTTTTTGGATTTCCTGACATGTTTTTCTTTTCTCCTGTCACTCCGCTACCGTAAAAGCTAATTGTGTGAAATTGGGTTGTCTTACTCGAGTCACTGGTAGTCAATTGTAAGTAGTTTCTTTCTGAGAGAATGACAACCTCTCACATCTCCTCTGTAAAGAACTGTTTCGTAGGACAATTACATCATGCATGTTACCAGTGAGAGGTGTTGCTTCAGTTATTATGCTAAACAGCCTTCATCTTTGCAAATTCCTGGGAAATGTTTGACTCTTTGGGATCAGATTCTGCACTCTGAGTTTAAATTCATGTTTCTGCTATACTTTTCTATGTTATTCAATGACTTTAACCGCTATACATCTGAATTAATTTGAAGTTATGTTTAATGTTTTGCCCCTTAAGGTTATTGTAAATTAAGTTGAGTCCTTGATTATATGATGCAACATGAAGGGGTTAAAATCAAAGAGTGAAAATACTTGATGCAGATTCTAAATGAGTCTTGCAAGTTCATTTATTTTTCAGCTAAATATGTTTACAAGCCATTTTAACAGTTAACTGGTATTCCAAAAATGATGATTAAAATTCAGTTTGGCTGCTTAGACCTGACAAATTCAATTACATACTATAGCAAAGTAGGGCTGAAAATTGGAGTATTGCAGCTGTCATAATATAAATAAATAAATAAATAAATACAAAGAGTCTTTGCCATCTTTTTACTGCATCAACAATTCAGATCAATCCCTTAAAACACCTGAAACATCCTTTGGGATGTAGCTATAAAACAAAGTTTTGTTTGGATTAAAAAACACCTCTAATAATCTTAACCACTAAGGGAATTTGCACAAAGTTTTCTTAACATTTTAATGTTAGGACAAGAAGGACAGTTTGTGACAGAGTTCCAAAGTAAGAACATTTCCATGACCCATGTTGCCTTTAGGCCTAATCCTGATACAAGATGAGATGAATCTGACAATCCATGGGTACGGTTGAATGGACCTATTTGCCCTTTTGCTTGGTAAAATGACCCAGAAATATCAGACTTATAGATTTGAATAGAACAGGTCACCTAAAAATGCAAAAAAAAAATAAAAAATGAATAATAATAATAGATTTTCAATTCTTTCTTTGTTGTCATTTTTATAATACTTAAGTAAAAGTTTACATGACACATTATTTAAATCCTATGAAACATGTGCATATCCTTTGTGATTTGGAATAATTAAAAAAAAGTTGGTTTAATAGTATACTAATATTGTAACTTTTGCTAATTTCTATGATAATTCTGTTTTTAACAGACCCTAACCTTCTACCAACGCCAACACTGAACTGAATTATTTGGGAGCACCTGCTTCCCTTTAAATACTGTGTGTTAGCCTATGAATTGTTCACTTGGCAACATTACTTTTCCTCAGTTGTTCTTCTGCTGTCACAATGTTTTGTTTTTGGTTACCCTGCTTTATTTCAGGTACCATGTCTGAGGTGAAACCCAGTCTGAGGGGCATGGAATGAAGAAATAAACAAAAGAAAGCTTGTCGCTACAAGCTGTGGCGCCAAACAAAGGAGCTGTACCTCCAACTAGCTGTTGGCAGTGTAATTATAGAGCTACACAAACAATGCATGAGTTTAAGTGCCAGCGATGACAGAGCTCCCATTCATAGGAGATCTGTGCAGGCACAATGGGGAATCATAAATCAAACTTTTATTGGAAGTGTGGTCAGACTCTGATTGCAGTGCACTTTCTTATATTAATTAACAAGTTTTATGCTCATAATTTATCCTGGATGATTTATTTCAAGTAAAAATACTGCAATATTTATCTTAATTTCCAATCGGAAGCTATATCTAATTTTGAAAAATATATAATACAATATATTAAGTACACTCATGCTCTTATTCAGATTAGTGAGCGTTCTAATTTGTAACTTTTTGCAGAATAGTTATTTTAACTTGATGGAAAATAAGGCATAATAAACCTACACACATGAAAATAGTGTGCAATACAATACACTTTGTGCTAAACATTTTTGGAAAAATCTAAATCGCACTGGAAGTGCATGTAAATGCTCATTCAATATTGTATCTATTCATAGATTGATTTAAAATGAAGAAATGCAAGTCAGCTTTGGGGAAAGTAGTTTCAAAGTCGAACTCAACAAGGGTTTAGAATGAATTGAAAGCATCACTCAAACAATGAAGCAGAAGTAGTTTACCTGTTTATTTCAATAAATTGTATTACTGTTGAAAAGTTGATTTCTGTGGAGCACAAAACACAAGGTTATTATAAAGAAGTTGGTTGTTTCCAGAATGCATTTTAAAAACTTTTTGAAGTTAAAAAAAAAAAAAAAATGTGGACTAAGATGCAAAAGCAGTTGTAGCCTTGGAACATTTGCAGGTGAAGCCCATTTATTCATTTGGGTGGTATTCATAACACAAGAGATGAAGCACACAGATACGGCTTTGTAATGTTAAATTACCTTGTAGGCTAAAGACCAAAAGAACTGTTGGTTGGTGGTCCAAAACTTTCTTGTAAGATGAAAAACTGCCTTTCTTTTGAAAATCAAGGTCCACATCTTTCTAAGTCTGAAGGAAAGAATAGGAGATGACAAATCTGAGTTTTCTAAGGTCCAGCTTAAAGTTTGTCCAGCCAGTGATAGTTTGGGGTTCCATTTAATCTGGTGGTGTTGGTCCTCTGTATTTCATTAGATTAGACACCAGAGCAATTTTTACGCTTTCTGACACAACTCTGTGTTTCATCTGGGCTGGGGACTGACACAGGAAGATCCAGACTTGGCCTCCTTGTGGCTACATAGTTGGGTAATAGCATAAAAAGGTCTTACCTAGAGCCCCACTCTAAATATAATAATATAACAATTGTATGGTTCAATTATTTGAAATATTTAAAAGCTGCATTTACAAATTAAAGGCTACAAGGCCACACAAATGTTGAAAAAGTAAATTTTCCAAAGGTAAAGTGGGACTTTGTGGCTCTCATTGGGATTTGAATCGAATGTTGCAGTCTCCTGCTTTAGAGAACCTATGGAGGATTTTGTAGATGAAGATGGGAAATATCAGATTCATCCAGGCTTCCATGATGCTTCAGTCTTTGCCTCATGCAATGCCACAACACTGCAGTTTTTGTCATAGAAAGGGAGCCCTGGTCGAGTATTTTGTCTGTCTGATTTCTTTTAGTTTTGAGAACTATTTTTTCCCTTCTATGTGGTCTTGGTGACAGTCAAAGGTATTCTGTATTTAATTATTTTGGGTTAAATCCGTAATTGGATGATCAACAATTACAATGAAAAAATGTATAATATTCACAAATTGTTTCGCCTGAACATGTTGGTCTCCACCTTTTTTCTTCCATCAGCCTGATGGTGACATTTCTGATTGGATGGCAAATGGCCAGAAGACATTTCCTTAAAAAAAAAAAAAATGCTTTTAAAACTTTTTTATATTTAATCTTCTCAAGTTTCTGGTTCCTGTGAATGTAGTCAAGTGACTCTCACTTGAACTTGCAGGGATCTTCTTAAAAATAAATAAATAATGATAGCTTATCTTGGTTTTTCTCACAAACTGAAAAAAACTTTGTGAAGCATCATGAACAACAATGCATGTTCTTCCCAGTTTCTCTTTAATCTTGGGCTCTTGAGTGAAGCATCTCACAAAAAAGCTTAAAGGTCCTATGAATACATCCACAATAGTGGAGTGCAGGCTTGTTCATCATACTTTTATGTTTTAATGAATCAATAATAAGTGAAATGTCACTATCAAAGATTAAATATCCATACCGGTCCCTTAATTCAGACGTGTTCATCATTTATAACTGAGGTTTCATACTCTCTGAGAGGGCGTTAACATGGTTATGAATATTTAATGACTTTTTGTTTAGATTTTAATTCAACACTATCTATTCTTTTGGAACATTATGAGCCTTTTGCTTCAATGATTCTTGTAATAAAACGATTTACATGCGCTTAATATTCCATTTGGAACAATTCTTTTGGAATAATTTGTTTGGATACTCAATCAGATGCCTCATTACCAAAGAGTAAACAAAGAAATTACTAATCTAAATGAGGGGAAAAAAAACTCAATCTTTGCTTTTGAATAACCTGAATATTTGATATAAACTCTGAAAAAAGACGACATCTGATGTTGCAGACTTTCAAAAGTCTCTGAGTAGACGACTAAAACGCATGCAAATGGATAGGAAGCAGTGAATTGCACTCTGAGGAGTCCTTTGCCCTCCGGAGAGTGCCGGTGGCAGATTCTGTGTTAGCACGCTGAGCCACTAAGTGAGTATGAAACCATTTGGCCTGCTGCCTCCAATTCCAAACATACAGACCCTCGGTTTGAATGAGGGTGCTTATCGTCCACTTTGACATAATGAACTGGAATTCTCTTTGTATAATCTGACTCCACAAATATTCCAACTTGGAAAACAAGTTTCTCTGCACCTTAGACTGTAAGTCTTTTCATTATGCATCTTCTGCTTAGAAAAATAAGACTTTTCTGGAGTGGTAGACTTAGCAGTTTGCCCCAGGTAAAAAAAAGAAACAAAATATGGTCATTTACCGCAGTTGTATTAATCATTTTGTTAAAAATTCCATACCTAAGTTGAAATGTCAAATAACTTCTTCATTGACTCACTAGTAAACAGAATCGGTGACAAAAATCCAAATGATTCAATGAACGGAAAAACTTAAATCTTTTCAAGTCTGCTTTGAGGCAAACCTCACAGCCTGCACTGAAACTGAACAGAAAATTTAAGAAATACAGCAATTTGGGGGATAAAATGATATGAATAGGATGAAATATATGAATTACATTTGCGAAAGGTTAGTGGACACAATTTGTTATCACTAGTAGGCTATGTATCTCATGAAGGCAGGTGAGGCACAGCTTCACCTGACTCTCCTGATGGCACGTCCCAGGTTGAAATGTGTTTCAAAAAGGAACTAAAAGCATGCAAACCATTTCCAAGCCCGTCTTAATCATGTCCACTCACCCAAAGTGATTTTTACCTGCAAAGTGCGAATTAAACCCGCTGAAGTGAGAAAAATGAATTCTCTGCCAGCTAACTTGCTGATGACTGGAATATTCCATTGACGCACAAGGACGGGGGAGGACAAAACCATTTCACATGATCAGTCGTATGCCATTTCAGTGATTTGAGGTGTGCTTTTTATGGCAGAGTTAAATAGAATGAGTGAAAAATGTATTTTTAGACACATTTATTAAGTGTTCACCTCGGGCCCCAGAATGTTGCCCCCACCCTAGGCAATTGTCTATCTTTAACCTAATAAGCCCACCCCTGCTTTCCTCTCAATATTTTATGTTGTTACAAAAAAATGACAATCTATATGCTAGTATTCCATATCCTTGTAACTTTTATGTTTATGTTTTCTTGGAACACTCGTAAATCCAACTTTTCCTGGAGACCATTTGGGAATTTGCTTGAAAACCATTTAAGTTACATTGTAGAAGGACACAGAAGCTGAAGGAACTCAAAGGATTAATTCACAGCTTAAACTGTATCTTATAAGTTCATCCGTGTTAAACATCCTTGTTAACTCTTAAAGAATCTAAAGAGGAACTGCGGTTGATCTGAATCCCACTCACACCAAAACTAGAACACAGAGGCGGAATAAGATATTAGGGCAAATGTGGGTGGTTGCCTTGAGGCCGCTAACTATTAAGAGGCAACTATAAAGGCAAAGATATCAAAAAAATTGAAAACTTTTTAACTTTTTGTTGAATCATTTGGCTTTGTGTCAAAAACATGATTACAGTTGAAATGACTGCATTGGAAAAGGGAGTTCACCTTAGTTTACTCTTCTTTGAACAACAAATCTACAATTACTACAAGTAACTGAGTGAAACTGGGGCTGAATGTGAGTAAAAACGACAAATTAAACTAGCATTGTCATTGCGAGATGAAGAAAAAAACTGGGAGTACTCCACTCACGATTGTGACAGCAATGTTGACCTTAAATACTGTGAAGCCCTATGTATGAACTACATTTTTAGTTCTTTAGACATGAATAAATCATTGAGTGTAAAGGGTTAAAGTTACTCATATGTGATGATAAAACAGTACAATGTTCATGATTCTATAAATAGTGTAAAACTGTAAGAAGTGTGGGGCAAAAATATATTTTTTTTTAAATATTTAACGTTGATGAAATATAGATGCTTCAAATTTAAAGTCAAAGAATACTTTGCACAAAAACAAATATAATTTTACTGAAGTGAGTAAATATTCGAACTTACAAAAAGTGGTTTAGTTTGGTTTTTGACGTTTCCCTTTCTAGAGTTTTTAATTAGTCATGATTATATTGATGGCATTTATTTTGACCTTCACTTATTTCACTGTTTAAAAAAAAAAATTAGTA
>NC_050521.1:19025874-19025990 GCF_002922805.2 Oryzias melastigma
TTTACTGAAGTGAGTAAATATTTGAACTTACAAAAAGTGGCTTAGTCTGGTTTTTGACCTATTCCTTTCTAGAGTTTTTTAATTAGTCATGATTCTATTGATCACATTTATTTTGA